>NC_047140.1:13408309-13708309 GCF_009829125.3 Periophthalmus magnuspinnatus
GTTTGACACTTACAGACTATTTTTAATCAATTATTGTTTATCAATTCAGTTTTAATTGGCAGTTTTGAGATTCTACAATGTGATGATGTCATATTCCCAAAATGGACGTATGTTTTTCCTGTTGATACTTCCCTATTGAAACAGCACATTTTCAGGAGCCAGTGATCAATACAAGGATTCATGGTCATGTCTAGTTATTTTATGTTCAATAAAAGGTGAGAGTGACTAACTGAAAAACTGTTGGCTAATGCTAGCTAGCGACTGTGAAGTTATTTGAGAGGGACATGTT
This sequence comes from Periophthalmus magnuspinnatus, assembly GCF_009829125.3. Taxonomy (NCBI): domain Eukaryota; kingdom Metazoa; phylum Chordata; class Actinopteri; order Gobiiformes; family Gobiidae; genus Periophthalmus; species Periophthalmus magnuspinnatus. The sequence goes on from NC_047140.1 coordinate 13,408,599, forward strand.
TAACAGTAAAGATCAGTGCACTTATTCTAGTTCCAACTAAGTCAGTTCTTTCTGTCAGACTGTGTTAAAATAAAGCTCAGATTAAAGGTTGACAAAGCCTCAGACAGAGCATGCCCACAGTTAGCATCACACCCCCAAAGATTGTTGATGACTCAGCTGTAAAGTATTGACTGATGACATTATACTTTACTATGAACTCACTGTATTACAACATCTGCATTTGAACAATATTAATTTAATCTGTCCCCATCTGTTTTAATTCAGTATTATTTTGTTTTCATACGATTGCTGGATGTCACAAAATGTCCGTTATATCAGGCGCTAGATACCAGTCGCAGCTCGTATTCAGTCGTTTTGTCCTTGTCCCAGTCTCACTCTCAGACCTATGACCCACCATTTTGAGCTTTAATTTAAGATTCTCCCCACGATCAGAAATCTTTCAAGGCAAGCGGCCAAAATCGTGCAGTGGACCCGCGTCTTTAAATCTTATTGGCCTGTAAAATGTTGCGATGTCGTCTGAAACCCAGCAGGAGCACACTTGAATTTAGCCTTTTTGTTTAATAGTTTCTTCTTATGTTGTTTACAGGAGCACACTGTAACTTTTCTAGTGAAGAGTCCACCACTTCATCTCTGTGGATACGTTAGACCTACTGCTTTGTCAGGACAGTTCTACAGTATGGCACAAACATCTTTTTATTGTGCAAAAATACCTTGAAGAACTGAAACCTTACAGTGAGTGGGATCTCGTCTCTATGCTGTATATATAAATGGACAGAGCTAATGTGCTGGCCGCCATGTTCCAAATTAGAAGTTGTAATTGTGAAGGAAGAGAGTGCAGACCGGGTAGAGAGTTGAAAGAAGATTATTTGAGGAGGCACATGTGTTACATTTCAAGGGTGTTTTTCTGGTACTTACAGCCCGAGAAAGGTATTATATGAAGAAGGGTGGACTTATTTAAGGACAAATTTTACAAACTGTGAATGGATACACCCTTTGCAGTTTACAGGAAGGTAGAATACGTCACTAAAAGATGTTTGCAGTCACTGGAAAGATGTATTACAAGATGAAGAGCTGTGTCATGTAGAGTAGCAGGTTCCAGTGTAGACATCTTAAAATAAGCATGTGTCGCATTCTTACTGAGAAACAAGTTCACCTCAATATTTGTATCGCACAGTATTCAACACAAGGTTTAAGAGTAAAATAAATAAAACAAAAATCATACTTTCAGAGGTGATGATGGGCTTCCGGCTCCATCGACTCTGGCTTCAATTCACTTTGTATTGAAAAACTGTTGCCGCTCTCTCTGTAACTTCTGCAGTGAGCCTCGTCTTTTTAGTGTTAAAATGTTCATATTAACCCATTTTACGTGATCCTGGTGTTTGTATTTCACAATTTTGTCCGGAAATCAAGATATCAATCAAGTGGCCATCAAACAGAGTGTGTTATGATCAGATTTGCATATTAAGTAGGCTACGATTACCAAAATTAGCCAAAAATAGCTGAATCTAGTAGAAAACAAGATGAAAAAGTCAAGTTTCAAAAAGCCGTTTACACTGAAATGACATTCCACCCAGCAGCATCAGACCTCTCACAACAACAGTGTTACCGGCTAATTTTAACATTGGATTAGTCATTTGTGGAAGTCTTCGTTTTTATTTATTTCTATAGAAAATGTGCTTGTTGGGTTGTGGGGAGGGCGTGTCCTGGGGCGACGTGTCTGTCCTCTCACGCCTGTCACAAAAACAGGATTCTGAAGCAAATCCCCCACAAACGCTACAAGCTATGAGCTAGCTCCGCTTTACGTAAAAACAAATGAGGGACAAAGACACCGCGTTAGCTTCAGCGCTAATCCAGGCTATTTTTACACAGCCCTTTAGCATCGGCAGCAGGAGGCTTCTCTCTCATCTCAGTATTTGGGCTTCAAGAAAAAATTATTCACCTTCATTTGACTGGTACATTTTGTTTACATAATTACACTATCAAAAGAAAACATGGCATAAATAGAGAAATTCCTGCAATTCCTTGTTCGTGATGAAGGAATAAGTGACGCTGAGTGAGTAGGTTGTGGGTTAAATTCTCAACACGCTAGACTGTAATCTCATAAATTTAGTCTAACTCTTCTAGATGTGGAGCAGTTCGAATGAGGTTAAACACAATAGCTCCTTCTATAAAGAATAATGTGCAGTTTAGTGAACACATTAGAATTGGTTTGGTGTACGGTTATTGTTAAAAATTGTGTTTTTTTTTACATATTTGACTCAGACTTTTTTGTTTCTCTATAGGTGAAAACAAAACTAAACATTTTCTGAGGACACTCATGATAAGCCTATACAAGTTTATATAAGTTGGATAATATGTCTCTTTTAATATTCACAGTTACTCAAACGTGAAACAAAACAACTCCTGTTATATACTGTGGCCTATATTTACATTAGTTATGTATAGTTATGTAAAAAATAAATTCAGGTACACAATACCAGGCCCTGTGTACCACTCCTCTCCCCCTCCTCTCTTCCTCTCCTCCTCTCTCCTTTCCTCTCTTCCTCCTCCTCCTTCTTTCCCTTTTCTCTCCTCATTTCTTTTCTTTCCTCTCCTCTCCTTTATCTCTCTCCTCTCCCTTCCCCTCTCCCTCTCCTCCTCCTCTCTCCACACCTTTGTCCCTGTATTATCTCTTTCTTTTCTCCTCGGCTCATTCAGAATCTCATTTGCAGACATCCTCCACTCTCAAATTCGACAAACGCCTAAAGTTAAAAAAAAATCCTATTTAGTTTATGTTTTGGTGTTTGTAGCCGAGGTTATTTGGTAGAGGCAGCGGTCCTATCAGGCTCTCCGCGGGGGGCTAGCTTTAGCTGTAATGTCAGACACAGTTTAGCCCGCGCGCTAGGCTAATGAAGCGCGCAGAATTACCACTCCAGCGGCGCCCGCTCCTTTTATGATTCTATTTGTTTATCTCCACGTGATTTCCGACGCCTTCTCATCTTTCCCTTTAATTTGATAGGCCTCCGTTAGCGCGCGGGGTTAGCCAGATAAACTCCTCACCCCAAAATGAGTGTTTGGGCTGCAGGTCTGAACAGGTTTAGAATGGAAAAATGATATTGTGTATTTTGGAAACCATTGAGAAGTAGGAATATTGTACCTCAGCAGGTCAGGGCTGTGATCAGGCATCATGGCACTAAAAATGTTTTATATTTTGTATTAATATGATTAAATGGAGGACAGTGGGACAGTGTTTCTTTAGGACACTCCAAACTGCTTTTTTGTGTTATTCATTCATTCCATACACTCTGTCTTGCCTGTGATCCAGACGACATGCACAATATTTTACAAAGATGTGAGACTGATTGACAGGCAGATTAGCCAGTCAGTGACACGTACGGTCCATGGTCATATCAAAACAAATATGGCTGCTGACGAGGAAAAAAGAAATGGAAAACACATACCACAGGGCACTGAAAAACATGACAGATTTCTGACAAATCAATGAGCGAAGCATGACACTGTTAATCTGAGGTGAGAGAAATTTTATTTTGTTCACAATGATAGATAACCAGTGAGGCCCTGAAATAAACAAATCTGATTGAATGATCGTGGTTCTTGCTCAAGACATGATGGACGCTGTGATGATGTCGTAACGGTGGGTGTAGCGGACCAAAGAGTGCAGACTCTGGGAATATTTACAGTGTTTATTGTACAGATTGAGACAAGATACAAAACTGGGGGTTGATCTGATGGTGAGTGGGAAGCCAGGTGCGGGCCAGAATCCAGGAACGTGGAGTGCAGGGAAAAACCAAGACAGTACCAGGGCTGAGAAGCAGGGTCAAAGCAGGGGCGAAGCAGGGCTGAAGGCACACATAGGATCCGGCACCCAAACGCAGATAATCCAGTACGGAACAGGGTGAAGCAACGCAGGCACGACAGGAACACAGGGAACGACAGGAATGAAGGGACGATGACGACGATCTCGCCCCGAGTGTCTTCTCCCAGCTCCTCTTATCCACGGCAGGTGTGGTGATTAGCCAGATGGACAGCAGGTGCGCGCGGGAGGAGCCGAGAGCTCCGCCCAGCTCCAGGTACAGACAGGTGAGGGAGGGGGGAAGAGCACACCGGGACACAGAAAAGGCAGGATCATGACAGGTGACCAGACTGAGATATCAGTCTGATTTACCAGGCAAAGCCATAGCTGCCCCGGAGGCAGAACAGTACCACAGAGTAAAAGCCAAAGTTAAATCTGTCAACTGGACAAAAGGTTGTAGGAGTGAAGATGTTTCGCTGCTCATGAAAGCAGCAGTGGTTTGGTGGCTAATAAAAATGTCCCAGAAAAGAATATTTGACTTTTTTGGGTCTCAGCAATCCTCAAAAAAAAAAAAAAAGACATGCATTCAGGCAGCAGGCCAGACAGATGTGGATCAACCTGGACACTGACAAGGTACAAGCTCCACCATCTCTTCAGTAAATCTCCAGTCTCCAGTACAACATAAGCTTCCTGACATAGTATCAGTAGATACTGTTAAACCTCACCAACCCAAAGACTTTCATTTCCCTGGCCCTGAGTATTTGGACAAGTGAAGTGCTGCAGGACGTTTACTTCTCAGTGGTTTAATAGATGGCCTTGGCCTCATTACATTGAGGATGGGGATCACGTTGTGTGTTTCACGTGCATTAAAGCCATAAAAAACAAACTTTAGTCAATGAATGAAATATGTTTTGACAGTTTGTGAGGGGCAGATTTATGAACTGGAGGAAAGCCATACAAAATTTCAATGAACACGACAAATCAAAACTCCACAGTCAAGCCATTCAAAAACCTTCGGCCCTGCAGAACACCCCAATAAAGACTTTCTTAGACTTAACATCTCCTTTGACCACCTGCATGACTAATGTTTTGATGGAGCAGTTAATATGGACATTTCATGGGTGTTCAGGCTGCAATGAGGAAGTCTGCCCAGAGTCCACCTGTGTCCACTGTGCCAACCACTCCCTTCATCTTGTGGTCCGAGAGGCTGCCTGTGAAGTAACTTTTATAGTGGATTCAGTCACCTTTGTTCAGGGAGTGGCCATGGTAGTACACGAATCAAAAAGAAAAGAGCGCTACCAGTCCATGTTTGGATATGAACACGTGGTTAACTTACTGGCGATATCACCAACAAAGTGGTGTGCAAGTTTAGTTGTCATCAAACACATCCTTAAAGCATTCGTTCACAAAATAAAGACACTGGAGCAGTTAAAGGACGACAAGAGTGTGAGGAGTGACACCAGATCCAGACATTATCTGGTTTGTTGTGTTGCAAGGCCATTTTTAAGCCGTGTGAGTCAATGGCCAGGAGTCTGCACCACACAAAGGCACGTGCATTGGATGCGCTCTGGAATGTCGAGATTTTGGCAAAACGCATGGAGGGACCTGCTCAATGACGCAACAGTTGAGCAGATGCTACACACTGTATCAACAGCTGGGCCAAAAATGCCAAATGAAGCCAGGGTAGTAAAAATGCCTGCCTATTACCAGCACACACAGGGAGATCCAGACGTGCAAACAGCCGCACACTCAGACTTGTGGAAACAAGAGTCCTTTGAATGTGTAGACATAGTCACTTCGAAGTTAAAAAGAAGATTTGCCCTGGAGAGAATGAAAACAGCAGTAGACAGAAAAGTTGCTCATTGATGCAGCCAACAAGAATGCACAGATATGCACCACACTCCAGATTTTTAATAACACTGATGAACATGTATGTATATTCATAGTGACATCTTGGATGTCATTGACATAGAAGCATTAATGAAGCAATTTATCAGTGCAACTCGTGTGTGTGTGTGTATATATATATATATATATATATATATATATATATATATATATATATATATATATATATATATATATATATATATATATATAGTTTGTGTATGAAAAGCCCTCAGGCCTTTCCAGTGACCAGTTGGGCACACATCTAATTCACACATTTAAAACAGGGACCCCACTGTATGTAGCCTCTACATGTGCTACAAATCTATCTTTTTTTATTTAATGTTTGCTCTTTTTGACACAACAACCTATTGTCTTGGGACTATTCGCTGTTGCAGGTGACACTTAAATCATTTGTTACTTTTCCACAGCTTCATTTCTGCCATTCTCTTCCTTTCTTTCTCTCTTTACTTTGTCCTCTCTCCCACCTCTCCTTTTTTCCTCTCTTTCCTCCATCACTCCCTCCCTCATTTAGGTTAATGTCTTCTTTCCTCTCTTTTCATCTAGAATCAGTACATTGGGCAACTGATCTGAAGGTTGGCGGTAAACATCATAAACAGAGCAGTCAGATCCACTGACCCACATGTTGGCGGTGTGATTCCACAGATGACTTCTGTCATTGTGTCCTTGGGCAAGACACTTAACCCACTTCACCCCCGGTGTCTGCGTACACTGGTGTATGAGTGTGTGTGTGAATGGGTGAGTGGTTCTTTTGAGTGTCTTGAAAGTGGAAAAGTGCTATATAAAGATTTCCTCTGTTTTTCCCCTCTCTTCTTTCTCCCTTCCCCCTCTCTTTCTCTCTCCTCCTCCTCTCTCCTTGCTCAGGCCTGTGTCTTCTCCAGTTCTTCAGTTCCTCGGTCCACCACTCCAGTTCTCAGTACATTAACACAGTTGTGCTATCAGCGCTAGCATCAAACAGCACTTTATCTGCACCCACTACTGTCCCCTTTAAACCCAGCTAATTGAATCAACAAGGAGGAGAGAGGGAAAGAGTGAGAGAGGAGGGGAGGAGAGACAAAGAGTGAGAGAGGAGGGGAGGAGAGAGAAAAAAGAAGATTGAGTGTAGGGAAAGAGAGAGAGGAAGGTGTTAAGAGGAGAGAGAAAAAAGGGACGAGATGTAGAGGAATGGGAGGGGAGGGAGGGAGATGAAGAGAGGAGGTGAGAAGATGAGAAAAGGAAGAGAGAGGTGGACAGAAGGAGGAAAGGTGAAGGGATAAGAGAAGAGAGAAGTAGAGGAGAGGAGAAAGAATAGAGAGAAGGGTTATAGGATGGAAAGAGGAAATGGAAGAAGGAGAGAGAATGGGAGGAAGGAAGGAGAGAGATAGACAGAGAGGTGAGACGGAGATAAAGAGAGGAAGAAAAGGAAGAGGAGGGAAGGAAAGAGAGAAGGAGAACAGTAAAGAAGAGACAGAGGGAAGGAGAGAGGAAAAAGAGGTAGAAAATAGTAGAAGGAACAAGACAGAGGAGGTGGAGAGCAGAGTATAAAAGAAGAGAAGAAATGAAAGGAAAGAGTTGGGGGAAAAGCGGAGAAAAGAGAGGGGAACGAGAGAAGGAGAGGGGGAGTTGAAGAGGATGGAGGGAGGGAAGTACAAGATGAGGCTAAACAGATAAACAGGATTACATGGTTTCACAAAGATGTCATTTCTCAGACTGGGAGTTATCAGCTCTGTGTTTGGAGATAATATTTGGGCCTTTGTTCAGATTTTCTATGGAGAATTCAGAGGGCAAAGCAACTGGACAGATATTTTACTGGCAAAAAAAATTAACCACATAGTAAATAGTATTCTTGTTGTGTCCTTGAGCAATACACTGACTGTAATTGGTCATAATAGATAGACCACATGTGATGCTATTTACTGACTCAAAGTTGTATTGTATCGAGTTGTATCGAGAGTCCATATTGCTGATCCGCTCTCGTTTTCACCTTCTCTGGTATACGACAACTTCTCTGCACTTCCTTCGCTCTCCAAAAAATCAACAACAATCAAACTCTGCTGTATTATTCCAAACGGTTTCTTCAAATTGCCAAAAAAAATGCCTGTCAGACTTATTAAAATACATAGGGCATCAAATCCTCAAACATGTTGTAACTTTTTAGCCAAAGATAACCATGTTTTTATTGTTGGTTGTTTTTGTTTTGTTTGTTTTTTTCATTTTGTTTGTTCTTTATTGTACTGAAAAGCGTGTCTTTACTGTGTGAGCAGGCTTGCATCTCCACAAACCTGATATGTACTGTATGGAGTCAGGTCCTGGAGAAGGGCCTCACCTGCGTATTCCAATAGAAACATTACTTCTTTGGCTATAACCTTCCACTTTATTGCATAAAACTCTCCTGGGAGAACGTTCTGAAGTGTGATTGTAACTTTCTATTTCTATGGAATCACCCAGTTTCAGAAAGTTACACACTGCACCTTTAACGTAAGAGATTCGTGGCCAGTTCTTGTAACTTCTTCCCACCTTTTCGCCCTGGTATTTAATTCTAGCTAGGCAGGATATCTTGGTGTTTCATGGGTGTTTTGTTGTTCTTTCCTATGTGTCGTATTATCTGTATATTAGCTTTTTTTGTTGACTTTGGGCAGCTTAAGTCTATAGAAATAAACCGAATTGAACCACCAACCATCAGATGAGAGGACGAGCACTCTACAAACTGAGCTACTGCCTCCGTAGTGTTGATACTGCATTGTCTCTCCCTCTGAAAACATGAAAAATACACTGTGTACCATAGTCTCCAGCTGTTTGGTGCTTTTCCATAGAACTAATCCATTTGTCTCAACACTCACCTCTGCACCGAACAACCATGAGACTAAACCAGAACAAAACAATTCAAGCTCAAATCCACATGTAACTCCGGCTGCGTTAATCCCTGTCTCTGTGAAGCGTCTCATTGATTAAACCTGAACCAGACCTGTCCTCCCCTGTACCCTCTCCTTAATGTCTGTCTATTGTCTGTACTCTTCGCTTGTAGCCTCCTCGCGCTGTAGCTGACGTTGTTTTTGTTAGCGGTTATCTTTCCTCTCCACACTCAAAGCAACTCCGAACGCGCCTGTACGGATTTGTAACCTAGCGACCCGCGATTGTTTACCCGCGCCTTTAATTTGTCCCCTTTAATTCAGTTGCATGTAAACACAATGGGACAAGTGCAACAGTCTCTTAACCCGGGTTATTCGTCTGTGAGAGACAAAGGGAGAGGGAGGGATAGAGAGATCAGGGCGAGGTCTGAAACTGTTAGTCAAGTTTACTTTGACTGTAAGTAGGGTGCGCAAAAAGTACTGAAAATCAGATACTACTTGATACTAAAAAGAATTGAAACTAGATACTTATTTGAGCAGGTACCAATATTAAAAAAGTCACATTCACACGACAGAAATGAACCTTTTGAAGAGCTTTAGAATGATCTTGAGCTGTATCTGAACAAGTATAAAACACATAGACTAGTGTTCATGTCCTATTGAGTGTTTGTTATTACCCTCTTGGTATCAGAATCGGTATTGAGTGTTGAGTTTATTCCTTAACCTCCTAAGACCCGAGCTCCTGTGTGGCTTTATTCATTTATCTCTGTTATTTGGACTGATTGCAATCTGGTGAAAAAGCGACGAAAGATCTTTTTACATTATGTAGTTTCTGAGAAAAATTATGTCCACATATAAGGACATTCGTGCTACATTTTAATCATTTTGATAGAACATTTGAATAATGATTTGCAAAAACTATTAAGACCCTGAACACAGCAACATTTGTCCTGAGTAAAAACAAAATGAGAAACAAAAATTGTGCCTCTTGGAACAATGTGTCTCATGTGACGTGCTGCTGACACAATATATATATATTTTCTTGCATTGTTGCTGTTCTTGTATGCTGTTTCTCTACTTCTTAAAATTTGTATTGTGGTCCAGACAGCCCAGGTCCCAGGAGGTTAATATCAGAATTGAGTTTGAAGTTTAAGTATCATGGCAGCACATTTGATGTTGACATACTGAAATATTTTTGTATTACTGATAACAATTAATCAGGCCATACCATAAAGCGTTTATTAGTTCAAAGTTCTTTTATTAAAATGTTTTCATCTCAAGTTCACCTTTTATACATGTGCAGGAGCGTTCACATGTGAGAGGAGACTGAAATATGAACTGCAAAACTAATAAAAGAATCCCATGCGTTTCAGAACATGTTTGTAGAGGTCTAAACTACTGGGTTTAGCAGCTTTTACACAAATAAGACCTCGTAGAGACACAGGAAGGGCATCTGACACACAGGGACATCTCAGAACATGTGTGTAAAGCTCTAAACTACAGGCCTAGCAGCTTTTATGCAGAATAAGAACAACGATACTTATTGTTCACTGATGTGGAAATTTGCCAATGAAAAACTTTCACATTCATGGAGTTAGCAGCATTGACCGCCCTGGGTGCAAAATAGTTCTTAATGTGGAACTAGTAAATCAACTTAGTTTTGCTACTATAATGTGTGTGTGTGATGTTTTTAGTGCTTTTTGGTCATTTTAGAGAAAACTGAAGAAAGTAAATTTGCAGTTTTCTGGTCAAAAACTCCTAAATCCAAGTTTGTGCTGCCTCCAGTTGTATAGTATAGTATAGTCTGTGATTGTTATGTAATTGATTTTTTTTTTTTTGAAGAAGAAGAAGAAGAAGAAGCAAGATTTTTAGCCAAATCTTAAATATAATGAAATGAGCAGGCTAAATTGTCATATACATAGATCTGCTGGTTTGGTTCTCTGAGTGAGGGTGACATTTTGGACAGAAGTTTATATTTCCTCCCTGTGTCTGTGTGTTTCCTTTGTGTTTTTGGGTTTGGGATTCTCCAATAGTAAAGACTTGTATGTTTAGAGAGAGGCTGTAGTACTGTTTTGGTTGTAGGGCTTTAAAACAAATATTGCATCATGTGAGTGTATACTTTATATGCACAATTCCAAAAGAAGGATAAGAGACAGGAGAAGCGGAGTATTTCACATTTTCAAACTTTCTGGTGTCACTTCTTCCGAGTAGAAATACCACGAAAACTTCATGTTAGACTCTCACGCGTCAAAGCGAATCAGATCTTTAAGGGAAAGAAAATGACAATATGGCCGGCGTACTCCAACTAAAAAATATCCATGTTTCTTGTCATGCATCATCTGATTCTTGCTGTTTTTTTACATAAAACTTAGCTCTGTTACAATAGCCCTCGTGTCACAGTACTGTACCTGCATTCTCAGTGTCTAGACTCTAAAGTAGTGGCTTTTCAAACTTTTCACACCAAGAACGAACGAAGAAAAGATCTGGCTTTATGAGTACCACCGGATCTAAACCAGGCCTATAACAGGACTATTCCATGTCTAATCTAGGGCTAAACCTGGTCTAAAAGTGGACTACATAATTTCCGCTGTAGTTCTAAATAAGAAATTATCCAAAAGGGTACAAAAACTGGATAAAAAATTGATAAAAAAAAAGGTTAAAATGAACTTACAAACTGGCAAACGCACAAACTGAAGAGCTGTCCAAATACGACCTGAAGAAGCATCCTCCAGTCTGAGAAAGTTACAGGAACACTTTGTAACTTTTCGTGTCAGATTTCAGCTATCTGTTTGTCTCCATCTGCTATTGCTTTGCCTGGAATGTTTCGCAATATGGCATTAAACTCACCCAACGTCATGGAGAGCAGCAACGTCACTAGAACAAGTCATAAGCCAGTCATCTGTGGAGAGACGAACCTGCTTATTGTAAGAATGCTTTTTACGGTCATTTTGGTCAGTAAAAACAAATGTACGTCTAATGTCATACTGTGGGACATTCCAAACAAAGCAATAACATCGACATGGAGACAAGCAGGTGGCATCACACGAGTTTAAAGGCATTCATTTCTACTGTTCACATTCTTATTATTCCCCACAATGAGTTTACAAGTGCTTTTTACTTTCAGAGACCAGAGTGGAGTTTCACAGTCACGGTAAAGCTATCAACAACTAGCATGCTAACCTGCACTTCCCTAATCTCGGACGATTAAACGCTGTAAAATTAGATGCAGACAGTACACTTATTTAGAAATTATCAACGTTTTGAGTGTTCTTCCGTGTTATAACGTTGTTCTCTCGTCAAAAACATGCCTGAAGAGGTTTTAGGTGTCATCCATGCATGTTTGAGTAATTTAGTGATCTCTACTGGGTCCTATTCAAACGCTCCTTACAGTTAGCAGCACTATTCTATCCAAAGTTCGGCCTACAACTTAACAAACCTGATGCGACGTGCAGTAGTTTCATGTACGCGGGATGTACCCTGATTGTGTTGTGATAGCGCTCTGAAGGGGGAGTGACTTAGCACAAAGAGCAAAGGGAAAAGGAGGAGACTCAGAGCATCAAAAACGTATTAAATATAATAATGCGTTTCTGCCAGCATTTTCAAAACAATAAAAGGTAACATGGTGATCTAAATATGTTGTGTCGTCGCTGTTAATACGTCCCGTAAGAAGCAGGAAAAGACAATACTCTGACTCAAAAATATCCATGTTTCTTGTCATGCATCATCAGGTCCCTCCTCTCTTTTACATAAAACTTATCTCTCCCCCCTCTCTCTGCGCAGATGCATTCTTCACGTGGTCGTGGAGAGGCCCGTGTGTGAGGCGTGAGGGCCTAATCTAAAATGGTCATTACTCTGAGCTCTGACTGGAGGAGCAGATAGATCCATTTGAATGTGAGGACGCATCATTTCTCCTCTTTGTGATGTCCGCCAGTCACACTCACCCAGCGCATGTTAAAGTGAGACGCACCACAACGCACCATTAGCTTTTTCATTAATGTGTCGTTATGTGGAGGAGGAGGGGGAGGAGGAGGAGAGAGAGGAGGGCTTCCCCGAGATATGAGAAAGAGAGAGAGAGATAGGGAGAGAGGAGAGAAAAGAGGGAGAGAGAAAAGCTATAGGGAAGGAGGGAGAGAGAAAATCTATAGGGAGGGAGAGAGAAAAAGTATAGGGAAGGAGGGAGGGAGAAAAAGTATAGGAAGGGAGGGAGAGAGAGAGAAAAATTATAGAGAAGGAGGGAAAGAAAAATAGTACAGGGAAGGAGGGAGAGAGAATAGGTATAGAGAAGGAGGCAGGGAGAAAAAAGTATAGGGAGGGAGACAGAGAAAAAGTATAGGGAAGGAGGGAGAAAAAAGTATAGAGTGGGAGAGAGAGAGAGAAAAAAAGAATAATGAAGGAGGGAGAGAGAAAAAGTAGGGGAGAAGAGAGACAGAGGAAAAAGGGTGCTAAGTTACAGGTGAGATCTGTGGAGAGGTGACCCCGCTCACAGTGCAATGCATTTTTGTTTTTGTTTTGTTTGTTTTTGTTTTTTTGTTTGTTTGTTTTTTGTTTTTTTATTTGGATGATAAGGTAAGTGAATTGGTACTACTCTGGCAGGTATGTTTGCTGCGAGAAAAAAAAAAAACAACAACAAGTAAGAAAAATATTTTAAAGCCTAAACATTCTAGTTACTGCCCACAAATGTAAAGTTAAACTACAGAAACACTGCCTCTGGTGGTTTCATTTCTCTCCTTCTTTCTCTACCACCACTCTCTCCCTCTCCCTCTCACTTTTTTTCATCTCTCTCTCTCTCTCTCTCTCACACTTTCTCCCATCTCCCCCTTCTTTCTCTCATTTTTAGCCTCCTCCTCTCCTCCATCCCCCCACCTCTTCTCTCCCTTCCTCCTTTCTCTCTCTCTCTCTCTTTTCCAACTGTCCCTACTTTCTCCCTCTCTTTGTCCCCTTTCTCAATCCCTCTATCCCTCTGTCTATCCTTACCCCTTTGCTCTACGCTCCCTCCTACCTCTCGCGTCTCTCTTTCTCCCTTCTTCTCTCTCGCTCCTTCTCATCCTTCTCTTTCCCTATCCCTCCCTCCTTCTTTCTTCCTTCTTCTCTCCCTTTCTCTCTCCCTCTCCCCCTCCATCTCTCCCCACTCTCCCTCTTCCCCCTCATGCATCTTCTCCACTTGTTTTTTTTTTCTCATTACCTCTCTTTCGTTCACGTGTTCATTTTTAAAGAGCGATCTGCACTAGCTCAGCACGCCGCTTTCTTTCTCAGAGCTACCTGCTACGCTAACGTCATTCATCAGTACGGACCAGCCGAACCTAAGCCTCCCACTGTTGCAAAGGTATCTATTACTTTCCCAGCCCATTTACCCCTCCCTTACCAAGATGGCCGACTTAATGACAAGCACACAAGTTTTTCCAACAAATTTCATGGGGCACGATCCAAAGATAATAGCTTTTCAGCCCCAATGACAATCCAATTACGCTGCCAATCAAGGCCCAGGGCGAGCTGTCTAATTATGAAGCAGGCAGATGGAGCAGAGACAACGCGGCTGTAGGTAAAAGAACGGCACGATTTGGGCCAGAGCGGAGTCCTGAATATGGATTCATTTGGGGATCGATCAAAACAAGAAACAGAGAGACTTTAAGTAGTATTTGCATAAACTCAGACTTTGAAAAGTAAAGAGAAACTTGTCTCTTTTACTGCATCACTCTAATCACAGTAGGTTAAGGTTGGTGCGTACGACAGATTTTCAAGTTTGTCTCGTGATAACTTGATTTGGTGAGATAGTAGTGTTGGGAAATTGTGGCTAACTTGAATTTTTTTTTTTTTTTAACTAGAAAACTATTTTTTAAGTAAAATCTTGAATATGTTTTAGTGAAATTAACCTATAATATTCAATTTAAAGCCCCAAAAGGTAATATTTGCCTCAAAAATAGATTGAAATATAGGTGTTATAGTGAAGATATGTTATGTTATAGCTTCATTTACAGCAGAACAAACTTGCACCGTTGCTGTAAGGCGACTTGTCTTTCCACAGACCTGACTCGTAACCTTTCTGTTTAGTTTTCCATCTCCCTGAAAACGGCGAGTTCGTCACCAGAATTCTTAGACAGTGCTGCTTTAAAGCCACTGTATGCAACTTCTTAGCCAAAAAAAAAAAAAAAAAAACTAAACTAGAAAATAAGACTAAAAAGAAAGACTAAAAAGACTAAAATAAAAAGTCAATTTTATTTATTTCCATACAATTGTGTTCATTGCACTGAAAAACATACAAAAACATGCATCCTTACTGTGACCGTGCTTGCATCTCCATAAACCTGACTCTTATTTGTCCTGGAGGAGGGTTGGAAATGTTTCTTTGGCTATAATATTCGACAGTATGGCTTAAAAAAAATATCTAGCTTCACTGAAAATGTCCCAAAGTATGGTTTTAACTTTCTATTTCCATCGAATCATGCAGTTGAAGAAAAATACATATATTGCACTTTAAGCATAAATAAATAAAGTGTCTTGCCAAAGGGCCACAAGGTCAAATTGTTATAATTGAACTACGAATTAACTTTTTTATTTTTATGGGGCGACGGTGGCTCAGTGAAACATCATTTATTCATGCATATTTCCATGGTGGACCAGTGTAAATGATCAGTTCATTAAATCAGAGCAGTCTCATTGGGAGCCGTGAGTCTGGGTGGCCTGGCTTCGCTCGCCTTGGCTCGGCGCGCTGTGGCGACGGGGAGAGAGAGAGAGTAAAAATAGAGACGCGTGATTGGACGATCCAGAGGTTGTAAAAATAGAGGCGCGTGATTGGACGAGCGAGAGCTTACAAACAAACTGCAGCAGATAGGCCGGAGCATTAAAGATTCATGGTTTTCTCTGCTCACATCTGCTGCGCTCAGACTGTGGCCTCGGGGAGAGAGTCTGCAGGGACCAGGACACACAAAACACTACAGCGAACAAGTGTGAGAGACGAGGAGCGAGCAGAAATAAAAATATAAAAATAAATACGCTCAAGTATACGCAAAAGTCATGTGAAAGTACTGTATTATCCAGTTCCTCTTCCTCGGCGCCCTCATTACCCAGAAGACCCAGGACTCGTCAGAAGTTTGGTCATCTTCTCGTTCAATGTGTTTACTACTTTTTATAATTTATACGCACATAAAATATCAAATATATGAAGCAAGATGAATGGAATTATGTAGCAAATAAAAAAAAAAGTTTAATAACTCCTTAAAGAGTCCACATTTTGTTGTTGACAGTGTTGCAAACCCTTGAACTTCTCTCAATGAGCTTCTTGTTTGTCCCTATGAAATGGTTTTTACTTGACTTCTGCGCCAAAAAAAAGTTTTAATTAAGTTTGGAGGTAATTTGAGTTTATTTTTTGTTTGTTCAGAGTTTTGACGACTTCAGTGTGAATCTACAATATGAATAATCATGGAAATAAAGAAGAAACATAGATGAAAAAGTGTCCAAACTTCGAACTGGGGCAAGAAGATTGGACTCTTTTCACCCTGGACATGGACTATTTGAGGCAGGAGGCTATGGAACCTACCGCCACAGGAACAGTTTCTTCCCCTCTGCCACTGGACTCCCTCAAAGTCTTTTTTTTAAATTCATCTTATTTTGAAAGCATGTCCTTAATCATATTCAAATCATAGTTTATGTTCACTACTCTGTCTTTAATATCGCAACATAAAGCTGAAGCAAGTTCCTAGCTTTGCAAATTGCGTTCCCCGAAAATGGCAATAAAACTTTTTCCTAATTTCTGTCATTTTTGTAATTAGTTTCCGAAGTAAATGTGGGTTGTTGAAAGCACCGCAGCAGCAGAGAGCATTTATGAGAGGTAAAAATACTCTGTGACGTCGCAGAGGAAATGGATCAAATGAAGAGTCTGAGCTGCAGTAATCACGAACTGGGTCTGACCTCTGAGTGACCCCAAGTGGAGCTGTGGAGCAAAGAGGCGGAGGAGCAATAGGACAAAAAATAAAACTGGCATAAAGGTTCATTTTAAGGTGAAGGTGTCTTTATTTGTTTGGTTTTGCAGTGGTTAAGAGGCGTCAAACGTACATCAGTACACGCACAAAATCAATGGATACAGACCGAATGGATAAAGCTATTAGTTGCGCCAAGTGACAATATTTGGGTGGGGCAACTAAAATCGTTCTACACTCCTGATAATAAGATGGATACTGGCGGTTTTCAGGTTCCCCAATGTGTCTGTGTTGAATATTATATTTAGAACAATGTGATGTGATCTTAAACGCAGCAATACATGTGAAAATGCTACATCCATCCATTTTCTTGGATGCCGGGTTGTCTAAGCAGGGACTCCCAAACATCCCTCACCCCAGACACATCCCCCAGCTCCTCCAGTGGGACCCCAAGGAGTTCCCAGGCCAGCCGAGAGACATCCCCAGGGAGTAATCCAGAACAGATGCCCCAACCACCTCAGCTGGCTCCTGTCAACGTGGAGGGGCAGCGGCTCTACTGCGAGCTCTTCAGCCTATCTCTAAGGGAACGCCCAGCCACCCTTCGAAGGAAACCCATTTCGGCCGCTTGTATCCGCCATCTTGTCATTACCCAGCGCTCATGACCAAAGGTGAGGGTCGGAACGTAGATTGACCGGTAAATCGAGAGCTTTACCTTTCGACTCAGCTTCGTCTTTACCATGACAGTTCCCTCACTCATGAACAAGACCCTGAGATACTTGAACTCCTCCACCTGAGGACCCCACAGAGACTCCCCACCCACCCAAAGAGGACAAGCCACCTTTTTCCCGTCGAGAACCAAAGCCTCGGACTTAGAGGAGCTGGAGTTTTGATTTCACTCACTCGTTCACAATCTCCGGAGGTCTAAAGTTCTGTCCCACTGCATGATGTCATCAGGTGGCATTCCGGATAGTACCCGTTTGTGGAGATTAGTCAAAATGCTGTAGGATGATTGTGGGGAGAGAGAGTGTGTTTATATGAATGTCTCGAGAGGTGATTGGTTGTCAGGCAATGGGAGCAGCAGGCAGTGATTAGCCATGTTACAGGTCAGATCTACGGAGAGGCAATCCCGCTCACTGTAATAATGTGTGTTTTTCAAGGCACCTTTGTTTTACTAATAACTTAACGCCATAGTGCAGGGGCGTCAAACTCATTTTCACCGAGGGCCACATAAATAAAATGGCTGCTCTCAAAGGGCCAGATATAATTTAAGACAGTATAAATGTAACCAAAAGTAACGTAAAATAAATGCAACTACTTTTTAATCTTGTTTTGTATACTTATTCAAGTTATAAATATTGCATGGATCTGAAAAAAATGACTGTGTAACTGTGTATCTCCTGATAAACTGATATTTTAAGACAGTCATACCTTTTAATTGACCTTGTCGCGGGCCACATAAAGTGACGTGGCGGGCCGCATTTGACCCACGGGCCTTGAGTTTGACACATGTGCCATAGTGTGTAACATTCCAGGCAAAACAGTAACATCTATGTGGTGACAAAAAAATTGAAATAAAAAATATGCTTCAATTTTCACTAAAAAAAACAAATTCCACTTGCTTTTTTTGTCTCGTCGTGTCAAAGATTTTCAATTTACTATATATTTTTACTCGTTTGAGCACTTTCAGTTGGGCTCGTTCTTGACCTTGCTATTTACATTGTATAAACTTTGCGCGTTAAACTTCCAATGCTGAACACCTTTGTTTCTGATGAATGCTTTTTAATGAACCAAAGCTGCTCATTCACCTCCCTTTGACGCGACTCCCTCTTCACATTTCAAAAGTCACAAAGATCTTTTCAAACGCCGTCACCGCGCGCTGAAAGAAGATCCAGCATGGCCGCCGCTCACATACTCAGGCCCGAAGGTCACCAGCGCTAATTTAATGTGGAAAAATGAACCAAGTCAGAAGGACTTTGACTGCTACATTTACATCTTCCAAATGAGCAGCGGCGGCTATAGCATTGTGAGCCAAGAATGAGTTATTCCCATTCATAAAGTTGTGTCCAGATTTCATTAGCGGGACATTAGCGCTGGTTTATGCCGTGTGTTTATGACTAGCCTGACATGCTTCATAAATAATGCGTTGTAATCCACGCGGACGCTAATGCTACGCTAATGCTAAAGGGATCTATCAAACACATGACAGTGGCTAATAGGCAGCAGCCCCGAGGGTCAATCACCACAAATTACGCGGGCGCAGTTACACGTGTCAGCCAGCAGGACGTATAGGCTGGGAGCAGAAGGCAGCACAGAGGTGATATTTAAATACTATGGCATGGTGGGGTAGTGGTTAGTGCTTCAGCCTCACAGCAAGAATGTCCTGAGTTCGATCGCTGGGTTTCAGATGACATCATAATTTCTATAGGTCAGTTATTTAATACAGATGGGGGCAGCTCAAGTTAATATTGTTAAAATGCAGAGAAAATATTGTTGTATGATAGTGAGTTCTTGGGTCTGGTCACTAATAGAAATGATCAGGTTCAGCATTTATGAATTTCATGGCAAAGTAGAATGTAATCAATAGGAAAAACTTGCTCTTTCCCATAATCTGTGCAAAGAAGTGGACTAAGGGAGTTTGATGTCACCCAAAGCGTTGATGGAGCTCATTGAGTCTAGCAGGTATAAGGGCGAATTTGGAGCAGAGTCCTATATTTGGAATTCCAAGCTAAGGCTAGTAGGAGCAAACTGGGGAAAGCAGACACCTGATTGGTCTGTTATTAACGTTCATATCTTGATTTACGGACACAATAGTGAAATAAAAATACCAGGATCATGTCGAGCGGGTTCATACGAACATTTTAAGACCAAAATGATGAGCCTGACAGCAGCAGTTACAGAGAGAGAGGCCACATTTTTCTTCAGTAGAAAGTGGAGCCAAAGTTGATGGAGCCGGAAGCGTGCCCTTGCTCACTTCCTATTTGGAACATAGCAGCTAGCAGGTTAGCTATGTCCATTTATAAAAACAGTCTGTGCTTTTAACCCCATCAGGGACTATGACATCATCACATCCTTGAATCAGAAGGTTTTATTGCATTAAAACCTTGAAAATCATGTACCTTTGCTTGAGGTAGCTCATCTTTGACATGTAATTTTGTGTTGATAGGTCCATTGCCTGTTTGTCTCCACACATAAACCTGATCTATCCCCACGGAGAATGTTCCAAAGTTTAGTTTTAACTTTCAGTCTCCATAGAAACATACAGGTCGAGCGCCTGCCTCCAGAAATCTTGTGCAGTGCTGGTTAAAGTCAGGAAGCTGGAGGAAGTTTGTGATTGTCTGTATATGCACATTTCTATCAGAATTCCACATAAAGTTGTATAAATAAGACTCCTGTACTTTAAGTTTCCTGATCTGCTGCTGTGTCCTGTGTGTCAGACATCACCTGCTCAGGTTTAGTTATATTTTATTCAGCACAGGTTATGTCAGTGTTGTATTGTGAATGGATTATGCATTTGGACAAATATAAGTTTAAAAGCGCTGTATCTGATTTTTACTGTCTTAAATACATGAAAAAACAGAACTGGTTCATTTTAAGAAGTTTTCAGAGTTCACTTACCTTATGCATTTCGCGCAAATACATGGGGAAAACATCAGGCACAGACCCTTTAATACATTTCCAGTTTGTTGCAGTTTTGGCAGGAGGTCAGAACACACTCTTTTATCCATATTGTGTTATTAATATTAGCATTGCATTTCTGTGTCTCTTTCTGCGCTGACGTCTCTGCTGTGTGGGGGCAGATTTGGCCTGTTCCTGTTACCGTTTTATCATAGAAATGTCCTGTGTCTTATTGAGTCTAAAATAAAATAAAATATATAATCTGTCTTTTATGTGAATCATGACATAAATATAGCAAAGTGCTTTAGCCGTGACATGTGCGTCCTTTAAACCTAATGATAATGTTGTTTATTAGGGGCCAAACGCAGCTCAATGGAGGATTTGCTGTTTATCTGTTAATGCTCTGATCCAGGGACATTTTTAAAGGCTGTGGCAAATTTAATATAATCACATGTTTAAATTTAGCACAAAGAGCAAATGTCTAAGAGAACTGCCACGTTTAAGGACATTTAACAGTAATCGCTTATAATTGGAGAATTCATCTTTTTACATATATTGGGAAAATATCTTATAATACGGAGTTTTTTGTTTTGTTTTTTTTTAAAGTTGCACTCTGTAACTTTTCTGGTTCAGGGTCTGCCACCTGCTTGTCTTCATGGAGATATTGTTTTGCCTAGAATGTTCCACAGTATGGCCTTAAACTTATCTACTTTGGAGATGTCACCCGTCCGAGGTAAAGGTCAGGTCATGGCATTTTGAGCAATAAAAACACAGGTGTTTTTAAATGATCAATGTCATACTGTGAAACATTCAGCAAAAGCATCGCCAAGGAGACCAACACTTGCCGGACCTTCCAGGAGAAAAGATAGATAGATAGGTAGATGGATAGATAGGTAGATGGATTGATGGATAGATAGGTGGATAGATAGATAGATGGACATGGATGGATAGATGGACAGACAGAGGGATGGATGGACGGACGGACGCAGGGATGGACGGAAAGATGATAGATGGGCGGACATAGGGAGGGATGGATGCACGGACGTAGGGAGGGATAGACAGACAGACAGACAGACAGACAGACAGATCGATCTAGCTCAACAGTAGCGTGCAGTAGAGTGTTTCTCCAATGATGTGGCGGAGAGGTAGCGGTTCAAATCCCACTCTGACCCAATCATCATTAGTTGAGCGGTCAGATCCACTGACCCACAGGTTGGGTCACCTCCTGCTGATGAATACTGTCATTGTGTCCTTGGGCAAGACACATGTCCGTCCTCGCCCACAGTGTCTACGTACATCGGTGTGTGAACGGGTGAACGGGTGAGTGGTTCCTTGATGTAACGCACTTTGAATACCTTGAAGAGGGAATAAAAATATAAAAAATGAACACTGGAAAGGTAATATCGCTCAGTAGAACCGCAGTAGCACAGGGAGGACATGCACGTGCCATTCAGAGAGATCAGGAGTCTAACTTTCTGAGAGGAGGAGACAGGATAACCACTCTGCCACTGGAACTTGATTTAAACATTAAGAATAACTTTGAATGACCCTAAACAGCCATCCAACTTCTCTCTCTTTTGACCAAACTTTGTCAAACGATCTCACAGGAAAAACAAAACCCATTTCTGGCTTTTAATCATCGACAAATCCATGCGCGCTTTAATGCATATTTAATTACATCAACGCTTCTTTTATTCCATATTTTGTGCCAGAGTGAGACCAGATCTTGTTAAAGTCTTAGATATCGAGACGCCTATGAAAACGGAGACCCAATCCCCAACAGACGGACACATTATGATCGCGTTTTGTATTTTTGATTCTTTGATACAAAACCCAGTGAAGTTATTATGCAAATGAGGCGACGATCTAATGAAATAAATGGTTTTTGATATTCTCTGGTGAGTCGCTTCGCCGGTGGAACTTTGTGTCACCGAACTTAAAGTGTAACATTAGACAGGCTGAGTGATAGAATACACTTTAATGGGATCAATGTGGAAGTAATTTGATTTCGAGAGAACGATGAGTTTTAGATGAAGAACTTAAACTAAGTCTTAAACTAAACACGATTCTTCTAAAGTTGTGGTTGTTAGTTACATTAATTTCAGTTCATTTTGTTAAAAGTTTGCATTAAATTAACACGTGGATACAGTTTTTTTTAAGACGATAAGCTGTTTAAAGGCTCTATACCCCGTTTGATCCCATATATTTGAGCGAAATGTGTCTTGTCCCAGCACAGATATATTGTATAAGCAGCTTTAGAGGTCAAAATAAGTCAGCTGTGTACTGTCTGTATCTAATTACAAAGTGTTGTATTGTCTGGGAATCAGGACGTGGCAAAAGTTGTGGCAAAAGTCACGGCAAAACTCCACTCTGGTCTACCTTGAAAGTTGTGAAAAGTGTTTGCAAACTCATTGCTGTGAATAATTAGGATGCTCTGAATGCATAAGGTAAGTGAGGACTATCGTTGCACCACTGTAAACCGTTTAAAATTAACTAGTTCTGTTTTTAAGATGGGAAACATCTAGTATAGAAAATAAGGATATGTTCAACAATATTAAATTAGACTGAAAGAAAGAGGTCAAATACATCAGGTAGTATTTGGATGGCTCTTCAGTTTGTGGTTTTGCTTAATTTAGAGTTCATTTTATTCTGTTTTTTGTACCTCTTTGGATATTTTCTTGTTTAAAACTACAGTGGAAATTACGTAATCTGCTTTTAGACCAGGTTTAGCCCTAGATTAGACCTGGAACAGTCCTGTTATAGACCTGGTTTAGATCAGGTGGTACTTGTAAAGCCAGATCTTTTCTTTGGTGGTTCTTTGGTGGTTTCACTTCATTGACATATTTAGCATTTTATAATCTCCATTGGTTTCGTCTGTGTAAACCCTCAGTCGTCCAGTTCTGATCCATAGCAAAAGATGAACTGGAGATAATAGATATTTACAGTTTCAGTGTAGTTAGCCCCTCCCCTCAGATAGATATTAGGCAGTGTCCACCAGAAATCTGACCAGAACTGGAGAAAAGGCTTGGATGAGCAGCCAAACATCTTCACTCTTGCAACGATTCGTCCAATTGACAGATTTAACTTTGTCTTTTCCTCCACTGGTTTTCTTTATTGTTATGATGGATGATTTAATGTTTGTAATGAGACACGTAGAAGTTATCGCTGATGTTATTAAAGGGTCCGTCAGAGTCCATGCTCGTCTCCATAGTGGTATTGCTTCACCTAGAATGTCACACAGTTTGCCATATCACCGTGGAGACAAACAGGCAGCAAGTTAGATCTGTGGAGAGGCGCCTACTGTGTCACATCCCAGCTAAAGCAGTAATATAGGTGACAGTAGCTCAGTTCGCAGACGGTTTGTCCGCTGAAGGTTGGCGGTTTTGAATCCCACTCTCGACATACACTTTATTCTTTGAGCGGTCAGATCCACTGATCCACAGGTTGGCGTTGTGACATTGTGTCCTTGAGCAAGACACTTAACCCCCCTCGCCCACAGCGTCTGTGTACACTGTTGCGAACGGGTGAGCAGTTCCTTGACGTAAAGCGTGATATTAAAATTTTTTAGCATTTACCAATAACATCTCCATGGGCATAAGTAAAAAAAAACTGTGCACCTTTAACATTCTGCCGTTTTAATCAGATTGCGAAGACATTAAAATGATTTGTCTCCTTTTAAAACTTTGGTCGTCATTTATTTCTTGTTAAACGTCCTGTTCCATCTCGCTTTGAATGGTTTGTAAGGCTGATTTATCGTCTCAAATGTGTCTTCCTTTGTGCTGGACTCACTGCCTTTCTTTAAACACATTTGATCCATCCACTCTGCTCAGAAACACCTCAAATCTGCACAAATCTTCATTTCTTTGTCTCTCGTTAAGACATTTTTTTTTTTTCAAAGTCCATTATCGCCGTGGTGCTTTTCATCTGTCTCACTCTAACACGGGGAGCTCGCACTAACCCGCTTTAAACGGTCCAAACGTCAATTAGGCAGAAAAAAAAAATCATTATTAGCTTTATTACTCAAATTAACAGTTACCCTTCGACGTTTAATTCACGACCGCGGCTTAAAAACGAACTCTTTTTTTTTCTTTTCGAGTTTTTTTCAGCGATCGTGTCCCTTCGGAGGCCGCAGAGTGATTTTGGAGAAATAATATTCACGAGAGGCCGGCGTAATTGGATTAAATTGGTTCCAGAATGTAGCAATTTATATTATAATATGCCATTACTTGGAATAGTGCTTTTAATTAATTAGGCTGGTTTTACCGTGTGGGCAGTGGGAGAGGGAGAGAGGAGGGAGCAGGAGGAGGAGGTTCCCTAGTGTGGCTTTACAGAGAGATTTCACATGAACGCACCTGAGCAGGTTACACGGGGTCAGACGGGACAGGAGGGGGCGCTATAGAGAGAGGGGAGGGATCACCTGCTGTCTGTTAGCTATCTGTTTTCTATCATAAATTTGAGTTTTTAATCTTATCGTAATGTAGTTTCGTGATTAAAAATGTTCCTGAAGTTGTGTTTTTGGTGGGGGAACATCAACTTCTTGTTTCCATGGAGATGTTATGGAATGTTGCATATTATGGCATTTAACATATTTTACTTCGTGGAAACAAGCAGGTAACGGCAACATGCAGGCCAAGTTACAGGTCAGATCTTGTTTGATAAGAATGCATGTTTTAGAAGGTTAAAGGAGTACTATGTAACTTTACCGTTGAAAGGTCCAGCAACAGCTTGTATGGATGTTATTTCTTTACCTAAAATCTTCCACAGTATGCATTATCTTTCAAGCGTTTTTTTTCACCATATGGACGTTTTTATTGCTCAAAAATACCTTGAAAAATGTGCTTTCATGTATGTGAGTGGCATTACCAAAAAATAAAATAAAAGTTTGTTTAGCTTAAGGAAGTTCAGTACTTTAACCATTTTGTAAGATAAATTTATATCCCAATTATATCCCACATCTACCTTTATATAGAGATGCACACAGCCCCAGTGGCCCAATGGATAAGGCACTGGCCTCCTAAGCCAGGGATTGTGGGTTCAAGTCCCATCTGGGGTGGATTTCAGCAGAGAGGAGCAGCAGAAGTATATCAGATTGAACCTGTCGTGTGCTATGCTTACTTATACATACATATATCTGGCTGCTCTGCAAAGTTTAACTACTAGATTTGGCTCAGTGTAGACTAGACTTTATTCTCACATAATGACAAGACAGATGCCAGCGGTCCAAACTTCAGCACTTACTCCAAAAATCATATTTTTATTTTTTTTTAAGTTGACAGGTCTTCTTTATATCACTCATTGTCATTTCTTTTGCTGGGACAAAAAATAGAACAGTTGACTAGAAACTTTGCCAAGGAAGGATTTTGTTTTTATAAGAGTATTGTTTTATTAGGTATTGTATTGTTTTAAAAAATATTGTGTGTTGTTTTTTTTTATTAGGTATTGTATTGTTTTACAAAATATAAAAATCTTAGCTACGTTCAGTTAACTTGTCTTCCCCAAAAATTCCCCAAAAATACCTTGAAATGTGAGTGTGAGTGGCATCACCTCTTCACAGATCTGACCTGTAACTTGTCCTGATGGCACCGCCTGCTTGTTTCCATAACAAGTTTAATGCTATACTATGGAACAGTGTAGGCAAATCAAGAACATTTCTGTGGAGATTGTGGCTAAGATGTACAAAGTAGTTCCAAATATAATAAGACCTCTAAAAACGTATTCACCTTACCTTGATGAGTGAAAATTAGATAATACAAAACATTTATATAAGATAAAAAGTGCAAAAATCTCTATAACATGCATAGTGGGAGAGTGGTTAGCGTGCTTAGCTCACAGCAAGATGGTCCCAGGTTTAATTCCCAAAGTGGAGGTGTTCTCCCTGTGATTGGGTTGGTTTCCTCTGCTTTCCCCTGTCAACCTAAAACTCAGATTGGTCCACGTGCAGAGGAAACCTTGCATTTTAGAGCCAGGGCTTAAAATCTTCTCTCAATTTCATCCAGAACCTCAGACTTGTATTTGATTTGGGGCCTAGATCAGACCGGGCCTATATTGCACATCTCTGAGTAAAGTTCACTGCTCCGGTCTGTCACTGCACATCCCCTTTAATAACACACTCATCCTCTCTCACTATAACAAATTAATATCGTTTCACAACATTTCCATATGCAAATATCGTATGCAAATATCATTTAATCAGGTGAATTAAAGGGGACGTGATGCCGCAGGGTACAAGGACCGTGGAAGATGACTCATGATATAGACTTTGGTGTCTACTATGTTATTTAATTAATATACGTGTTGTGTTTTCTGTTTTTTTTTTGTTGACTTTGAATTGAATTGAATTAAAAGGAGTATGTATTACACCTGTATGTCTCAGATTTGAAGTAAACACATTATAATTGACTTTACTGAACAATTGTGATGCTGATTCATTGCAATTACGTTACATTTAGTGTTTTAGTTTTCAAGTAATTCAAGTAGTTATGGGTTAAGTAATTGCTCACTCAGCTTTTCCTTCATTTCTATGTGTATTTTTATATAATAATTATGCCATATGTAGGTCTGTCTCAATAACACGTCACTAGCAAGGACCATGCCACAACAATGGTATACTGTACGATAAAAATATGTATTGATGTGGAGACTGGACTGTGAGAAACGAGAAACTCGGTCCTCAATCATATTAACTCCTTTCGAAGTGTGATATTTTGCTGAAGTAAATATAGACGATAAACTATAATATTGAAACCATGCCTTGAAGCAGAATTATCAACAAAAAGTATCCTAAATGTAAAATATTGTAAAAAAAAAAAAAAAAAAAAAATATATATATATATATATATATATATATATATATATATATATATATATATATATATATATATATATATATATATGAACTGCAATTAATGCATAACAGAAAGCAATAGTTAAGTAATAGGCTTGTACTTTTAGTTCTGCAGCGCAAATTGTATCACATTACAGAAAGAATAACCAAAAATGTCCCACTCGTACAAGGAAAAGGAAAATGGTAAATATTGACCTCCAAAGTTTTGTTCCATCTGTCATGTGCTGAATGATACGTCAGTGTGGTAATTATCATGACAGATCTAGTCATATGGAAATTTGACTTTGTGTAGATGGAAATTCAAACCTGGACATAGTTATTTTTGTAATCCTTTTGTCTGTGTTTTTCTCTTGTATAAATGTATATCCAGTCAGTGATGATGATAATGATTAGCACTAATAACTATTTCTACTTATTATTATTATTATTATTATTATTATTATTATTATTATTATTATTATTATTATTATTATTATTATTATTATTATTATTATTATTATTATTATTATTAATTTTATTTTTTTATTGATTTTTACTGTATTTATTTATCTGTTTTATTGTATTTTATTTCAGCTCAGATTTTAAAGGGGGGAAATTCAATCAAACGGCAACTGGTATAACAAATCAGTACTTGATTAAAAAAGTGACCACAAAAATAATAATGTCATCTGGAATCATAAACATGTCTTCTAACTTCTAACATAATATCAGAGTTTGTGAAATGGATCCAAGCATCAGAAATGTGTCTTCATGTTTGCAAACTTCAGGAAAGAGTTTAAATTCTGGCACATGTAAGTTATTTATACAGGACTAAATTATGAAATGAAAGATAGAAGAATTTAAGCCTCCTAGGACTTTACTTGAACTGTGGCATTACCTTCAGTGCTGGCTCTACCCAATCTTCATTTTGCGTTAATTTTAGATCTTATGGTATGTTCACATATGTCCTGATTTGGTCCTAAGATTAAGACCCTTTCAGACCTGATGTGGACTGGGTTTAATCCTGTTCTAGGCCTGGTCTGGTCCAGGTTTAGTTTCTAGTTTAGTCCTGGTTTAGTAGTCATTCCTTTTAGTCTAGCTGTGTCATTTATCCTGGTTTTATCCTGGTTTAGTCTTGAATCAGTTTTGGTTTGGTCCTTTTCTAGTCCTGGTTTAGTCCTGGTTTAGTCTTGTTTATAATACACACATTTAATCCACCAATACTGTTGTTTTCAAAGGCTCCTGTATTTGTAAGTTTAACTATTTCATGAACCCTCTCCCTCCAGACTGTTAATAAGATGTTTTCACTTGTTCACTGTTGTACAAACTCTCCGACATTGGAGCCCAATCCTCCATTTCAGCTGCTTCTTATCTGTCGTCACGGCGATGAGCAGCCACGATGTAATTGGACACAACACGAGGTCGCGCACACAGACGCCACGCTCCGAATTAGCATAGCACTCTTTGATTAGCGCCGTGAAAAGCACTTAGATCGTACTGCATCACCTCCTCCATCTGACCCTCTCCTCTGCATCCTCTGACCCTTTCTTCTCTGACCCTCTCCTCTGCATCCTCTGCTTCTCTGACCCTCTCCTCTGCATTCTCTGACCCTTTCTTCTCCTCTGCTTCTCTGACCCTCTCCTCTACATCTTCTGCTCCATCTGACCCTCTCCTCTGCATTCTCTGACCCTTTCTTCTCCTCTGCATCCTCTGCTTCTCTGACCCTCTCCTCTGCATTCTCTGACCCTTTCTTCTCCTCTGCATCCTCTGCTTCTCTGACCCTCTCCTCTGCATCTTCTGCATATAGACATAAATAAACCTTTTAACAGACAGCTAACAAAACAGTACAAATATTCTAATTATTCTTTGAGTGCTTTCCATCTACACACATTAACCACCACCACTCAACATATATATTAACGACCTCACTCCTCCCCTCCTCTCGCCTTCCCATTTTCTCTGCTCTTTCTTGCTCTCCTTCCTCTTCTTTCACACAACCGATTCTCCTTTATTTCCTCCTCCTCCTCACCTCTCTATCTGTCTCTTTATTCTATCTTTACCAGAATATGTCATTATAAACCCTGGACTTATTCATTTACAAGTATAACCTGCCTAGATAAACATACATTCTTACTTTAAGAGGGGTCACCTTTCCACAGATCTGACCAAGTTACAGAACTTGGTCCGGCAACATCACCTGCTGATCTTCATGGAGACAGATGTTTAAAACCAGACCTCCCACCAGAGAAGTTACATAGTGTACCTTTAATCACCTCTCTCCTGCACTCTGCCTCTATACCTCACCTCTCCCTCTCTAACTTTACATTTACTTTTGTCTCTTCCTCTCCTTCTCTCCCCCTTCACCTCTCGCATTTTCCTCTCTCTCTCCATTTAACCTTTCCTATTTTCCTCCTCTACCTCTCCCCCTCTCAGCTCATCTACTCCCCTTCTCCTCTCTCTATCCCTCCTCTCCCTTTATCTTCCCCGCTCTAATCCTCCACCTCTCTCTCTCTCCCTTGCTCCTCTTTCTCCTCCCCCCTCTTCACACCCTCTCCTCCACAGTCTCCTCTACTTTTCTCCTCTCACTCTCTCCCTTTAATACCACCCCCCCTCCCTTCCCTTCTCTCTCTCCACCTCTACTCCATCTCTCTCTCCACATTCATCACGTTCATTTGATATTCTGAAATAAATGTAGCAGAAAGCGTTCGGCGTTGTTCATTACAGATTTGCATGTGCCTGTTCTCCGGTCGAGCTCTGGGTCCTACATTTGAACATGGAGCAGCGAGGAACACACCGGTGCTCGCTCACATACTGGGGTCTGTGCGCTGACAGACAGCTCCTCTGCCTCTCTCCTCTTCCTCGCTCATGAAGGGAAATCTGTCTCTGGACGAGGGAGACAAACCAGAGGAGTCCATGAAACCCACGCCACATGGATCAGGAGGAGGATGAAGAGGAAGAGGGAAATTGTTATTATATTACTATTTAAAGCCACAGTATGTCACTTGTTTGCCTAAAATAAACTAAAATAAAAGCAATGTTTTTGGTTTTTTTTTCATTTTGGTTGTGTTCATTGTACTGACCATAATAAAGAACCATGCCTCCTTACTGTGAGCGGGCTTGCATCTCCACAAACCTGACTCTTATTTGAATACTTTAGCGCAAAGTAAAACTGCACAAAAAATGATTACACAGCTCTCCTACATTTATGGTTAAAAAAAAGGGCTGTGGGTGAGTTTGTAGTAAATTTAAATTACATAATTTGGGGACAATAATCTGAATCTTTCCTACATAGTGGTTTAAAAATATTGACAGCTCATATTGGTCAATGCTTTCTCTGGATTCTAAACATCAGTATGGACATTGGCCATGAAAAAACCTATATGGTCAGTGCACATGCCACCTCTAGAAAGTTACATAAAGGTTGTTTCCATAAGGGCAGTAGGGGGCGGAGTCTGAGTGTTTCCACCGTCTTAAGTGATCCTTGACTCACAACGCTACAAACTTGGGATTACTAAACGTCTTTTTGTGATTCACTGAGATCGGCTTGATGATAAAGAGTATGATTCAGGTAGAGTCAGATTTTATTTATTAAGTTAATATTAGATATGTTTGGGTGACGTCCGTGTTTCATGTAGCACAGCTCTGCTCCTGGACCCAGAGCAACGTCTGGAGACAAAACTCGGCTGGAGGGCTCCACACCAAACAGACTGGCTTCAAGGCAGCCCCGAGCGAACGGCCTATGGAGAAAAGGCTATAGGTTTAACCAGAAATAGATATACTTATATACTTAAATACATTGCATTTATCTCTGCTCTGGTCTCTGGTCTGGGCTCTGGTCTGGTCTCTGGTCTGGTCTCTGGTCTGGTCTCTGGTCTGGTCTCTGGTCTGGTCTGGTCTGGTCTCTGGCCTGGTCTCTGGTCTGGTCTCTGGTCTGGTCTCTGGTCTGGTCTCTGGTCTGGTCTGTCGTCCTTGGTCTGGTCTTTGGTTTGGTCTTTGGTCTGGTCTCTGGTCTGGTCTCTGGCCTGGTCTCTGGTCTGGTCTCTGGTCTGGTCTGTCATCCTTGGTCTGGTCTCTGGTCTGGGCTCTGGTCTGGTCTCTGGTCTGGGCTCTGGTCAGGTCTCTGGTCTCTGGTCTGGTCTCTGGTCTGGTCTGTGGTCCTTGGTCTGGTCTTTGGTTTGGTCTCTGGTCTGGTCTCTAGTCCCTGGTCCTTGGTCTCTGGTCTCTGGTCTGGTCTCTAGTCCCTGGTCCTTGGTCTCTGGTCTGGTCTCTGGTCTGGTCTGTGGTCCTTGGTCTGGTCTTTGGTTTGGTCTCTGGTCTGGTCTCTATTCCCTGGTCCTTGGTCTCTGGTCTCTGGTCTCTAGTCCCTGGTCCTTGGTCTCTGGTCTCTAGTCCCTGGTCCTCGGTCTCTGGTCTCTGGTCTGGTTCTGTTTTTGGAGTGAGTTGTGAGTTGTTTTGCAGAATTTGAATAGATTTGTGCTTAACGTGGATCCATCACGAGCAGCGCAGTGAACCAGCCTCTGAGCACAATCCTTCACCCGAGATAATGCTCCAAACGCGGGCGGGAAAATCTGCATTTCCCCTACTCAGCTGTGAAGAGGGAGAGGAGAGGGGAGGGAGGGAGGGAGAGGGATGAAGAAAGAGGGGGAGAGAAAGGACAGAGAGAAAAAAAGAGGAGGAAGAGAGGGGAAAAGAGGAGGGAGAGGAATAAGAGAGAGAGGAAAGGGAAAGAAGAGACTGAAGGAGAGAAAGGGGACAGAGGGGAGAGAGATATAGAGAGGAGATGGGAGGAGGGAGAGAAGGAAAAGAGAGGGGAGACAGAATGGACAAAGAGAGAGTGACGAAAGGGGTGTGAGAGGAGGTGTAGAGAGAGGACAGGGGAAAGAGGGAGAGAAAGGGAGAAATAGGTGAGAGAGGGAGAAAGAAAGGAGGCGGAAAGAAGAGGAAGGATGAGAGAGGAAAAGAGACATGAAAGAGAGAGGACAGAGAAGAGCAAAAGGAGAACAGATAGGATTGAAAGAAAAAGAGAAGGGTGAGAGAAGAGGAAGAGAGGGGAGTGAGGTAATGGGAGAGAGAAAAGACAGAAGGAATAGAAAAAAGTGAAGATCGAGGTGGAGAAAGAGAGAAGTGAGAGGGGAGGGGTGAGACATTAGGAGAGAGAGAGAGACGTATGGGTGTGAAGGAGGCAAGTGAAAGGGGGAATAAGGGAGCTATAAAGAGAAATAGAGGAGAAAGAAAGGTAGCAGAAGAAAGAAAGGGACAGAGGAAAAGAGATATGAGAGTGAGAGAGGAGCAGGGAGAGAGGAGGGTAAAATGAGTGAAAGGGAGAGAAAGAAAGAAAAGAGAAAAAGAAGGAAGAGAATGGATGAGAGATAGAGGTGAGTGAGAGAAGGGATAGAGAAAATGAAGGGGAGAGAGAGGAATGCTGACAGCAGAGAAAGAGAAAGAGAGAGAGAGAGAGGAGGGGTGAGAGAAAAGAGAGAGAGAGCGGGGAGCAGGGAGGCGGGCCACTGATCAAATTCCATCTGTGGGCGCTCATGTAAATAGCCCTCCATCTTGGAAAGGCGATATGCAAATCCTCCGTCTCCCTGGTGTCAGCGTCAGATTAATGCTAACCTAAAAGTGGGAATTACGCCTCTTATCCGGCACGCCGTTTCGAAGGGGGGAGGAGGGCAGGGTACAGAGGGGGAGGGGGCGTACCAGAGACCCCCGGGAATCTGGCCCGCGCACATCTACGCCAAGGTGAGGGGTAATTTCTTTGATATTCTGCGATGCATTACTTTAGGTGCAAGAGAGGGGAGAGAAGAAGAGAGATGGAGAGAGAGAGAGAAGAGCGAGAAAAGAGGTGCATTACTGTAGGTGTAAGAGAAGGGAGAGAAGAGAGAGAGAGAAGATATGCATTAATGTAGGTGTAAGAGAGGGAAGAGAAGAGAGAGAGAGAAGAGAGATGCATTACTTTAGGCGCAAGAGAGGGGAGAGGAGAGAGAGAGAGATGCATTATTGTAGGTGCAAGAGAGGGGAAAGAAGAGAGAGAAAGGAGAGATGCATTACTTTAGGTGTAAGAGAAGGGAGAGAGAGAGAGGAGAGATGCATTCCTGTAGGTTTACGAGAGGGGGAGAAGAGGGAAAAAGGAGGCATGCGCTGCTGTAGGTGTAAGAGAGAAGAGAGAGAAGATAGGCATCACTGTAGGTGTAAGAGAGGGAGAAGAGAGGGGAGAGGAGAGAGATGCATTACTTTAGGTGCAAGAGAGGGGACAGAAGAAAGAGAGACAAAGAGAGAGAGGAGAGATTCATTACTGTAGGTGCGGCATGGAATTATGGCAGGGCCTACTGGATCTTACTGAACTGTGTGGAAAGAGAGGGGGGAGGGAGAGGGGGGAAAAAAAGAGAGAAAAAGAGAGAGGAGGAAGGAAGCGAGAGAGGAGGTGGAGGTGCAGAGTTACAGCAATGGAGGTATGGCACGGCCTGTTGGGTTTTCCATAACTATGGGAGGACACAGGAAAAAGAGAAAGAACATAGAATGAGGAGAGAGGAGATGGAAAGAGGACAAAGAGGGGGAGGGAGAGAAAGACAGAGAGGTTAATGCTAATGCTAATAAAATGGCTATCGAAGGACAAAAAAAAAAGCCTGCCCCAGTGATCTTTGGGGGAGAACAAACACCGTTGCTGAATTAAGGAGACAATTGAAATACAGGGTCTATAAACAGGGACAGGGGGACTTTTTCACTCTCACACACCTGGGATACTGTCCTGAAGAGGTCGCACTGCAGATGGCGCTGTCGTCCTGCCTCCACCAGTAGGAAGAAGGAACTAAAACCTGTGCAAATCAGATGACCGGACATGTCACAGCAACATCATGTGACGACTCTGAGGAAGGACGCTAGTGAGCAGTCGAAACTGTCAGGTATGAAAACAAACGAAATCTTCCTCTGAAAAGCAAACGCACAAAATGACATGCTGTATATGAAGGTTTTTAGTGTTTTATCCTCCATTTTTAGTGTTTTATCCTCCATTATGATATTGTTGGATCTCACTGCAGCGTAACTCAGCTTTTCTTCCAGCCTTTACAGTTTATCATCAGATGCACCAAATTCACAGTAAAGACGAGGCTCCAGTCTTGACTTGAATTACCTGCTGTAGTTTACAGAAAAATATGTGATATGAATGAAAAATAATATGCCTTATCTGCAGCAAGTGTAAAAAAAAAGCACTCCAAACATGTTTTCTTATGCAGTTTATTACATTATTCAGATCTGAACATACCTGTCTCCTCCCCCCTCACTGTGGGTGGGGTCAGGTGCATGTCTCTGTCCATCCTGCATATCTGATCAGAGCAGTGAGACGTGGGATGCTGATTTTGCTAACGCTAACTCCGCTTTAATACGATGCTCTAGATCATTGTTGTCCAAACTATGACCCAGGGGCCAAATGTAGGGCCGGTGCCAGACATTTTTGGTCGGGGTGCTAAGTTCTTCAGTGTGGGTCCTCACTTAACATGTTCATTTAGAGTCTTATCTGGATGCGAGCGCACTCCCTCCCTCTACCATGTTTGCGTCGCTCTTTTAAACCATTTTGAATGTAGTCAGCCCCTGCAGTGATTCTTTTTTTTTAAATTGTAGTCTCATTTTGAACAATCTGTGGCTTGCCATTTGAACATTTTTAGCTGAGAAAGGATGTGCTATGAAAGTGGGGGGAAAATCTTTAGGCCAGCTATGGGGGAGCATTGGCCATTCTATGGGAAGATAATGCCCCCTCAAGCTCCCCCCTGGCACTGGCCCCGGCCAAATACGACCCTCAGACTAATTTTTGTTGGCACATTTTGAACATTTCTGCTGTTGTAACCTACATGACACAGTGTTGGGAATAACGGAGTTAAACTATAACGGCATTACTAACTGCGTTATTTTTTCACTAACGGGGGTGAGATAAAAGGCTTGTTTGAAATGAGGCGGGCGCAGATACGACGCCGTCGATCGGTGCGCGGTGCATGCCGGTTAGTTTTGTGTCCAAGATGCCACCGACTTGCTCTGACGTATGCGCCGGTAACGGGAAGTTTTTGAGCGAGGCGAGCGCAGCAGCTCTCCACCGACTGCGGCCGCTTGCATGGACTACAAACGCGTAATGCATGATGGGAAATGATGTCCTGTCCACATGTGCATTCACAGCGGATTGGGTCCGAGTTGTGTTTTGATCAGAAACGTGACTGTGTTCTCTCCAAAGAGGAACAGGCTCAGATCAGAGGTTTGAAAGTTTCTGCTTCTAAGATACAACCACTGGTCCAATCGTTAGAATGGATAGATAAATAGATAGGAATAAAGGATTAATAAAGGAATAGATAAGTGTTAGTAGGGATTGTGTGAATCTTTTAATCAATGTTAAAGAGTTGGATAAAGTTCAGTTTATGTTGAAATGAGAGTGATTCATATTTGAATACTGGACAGAGAATTACAATGTGTGGCCAGAGAAGGTTAAAGGTTTTGTATTTTACATGGTTTACATTTGAATGCCTTAGTTTTGCAAAACATGGCAATGAATTCTTTCAATATTATACTGAAAGCACTTTATTGTTATTGTTTATTTTAATAAAGAAAATACTTGAAGTTCAGTTGTCTGAAATTGTGTGACATGTTGATTTATTTGCACTTAAGATGACATTTTATATATAAAAAAAAATATATATATATATATATATATATATATATATATATATATATATATATATATATATATATATTGATACATTCTATAATTTACTTGTAAACAAATACAATATAGTGGCAATCTGTTAAAGTGAAATAAATGTTAAAGGTTCACATCTGTTGTGTTTTTATTGTTTTAACATAATAAGTAACTGCATAGTTACTTTGCCTAGTAACTAGTTACTTCTCCCAAAAAGTAACTGAGTTACTAACTCAGTTACTTTTTGGGAGAATAAATAAATGTTTTGTAATACAAACAACATACTGTAAATGCCCATAGCCTAAAAATGTGGTGTTGCAGTCAAACCTATGTCAAATTTTGAATTCACTTCCTTGTCCCTCTGTGTCCCTCTGCTCTGTATAACTTTCAATACATAGCCCTTGGGGGAAAAAGTTTGGACACTCACGCTCTAGATGTTTATGTATGGTCTCCAATGCGTAGGATGTACTACACAAATAAGGCAAGTAAATAAAGGAAAATAAATGTATGGGCCTTTGTAAATGACTGTAGCAGTGCAGAAGAAAATAAAAATAATAATCAACCATCATACATCTTAAAACAAATCAGATCCACTACATAGGTAAAAATAATATTCTGAGTTCAAGTTATTTCAAGTCAAGTCAAATCTTATGTTATTTTACCATTATCTCATGAAAAAGAGTATATTTTAATTTTTGGTTGGGAAACTGCATATTTTTTATTCTTCTGGTGTCTTGTACTTTGCATTATAACACTTTCCCCATTGTATGTGGAACAAGTAGAGGATCACCTATATCTTATAATCCATATATATCTTAGGGAGTTTTTGTGGATTTGAGGGAAATGTATATGGATAAAATGTTTGAAGCAGTTTTTTTTCTTTTTGTGGACAGTTGATGAAGCTAATTAATGCTGTTGTTGTTGCTCTTTTAAGTGGGCCAAGGCTAACAGGCTAACGAGCTAACGAGCTACAGATCCCAGGTGGATTAGCGCATGTTCTGGCCTCTGTGCAAAACAAAAGAGAAACTAAACTCAGAACAGGAGATTTATGTTTAACATGGTTTCATTATACACTGTTACGTAAAGCAAAGTGTGTTAATAGGGCTACAGAATCTGCAGAGCTGTACCTAAAACTTTATAAGAAAAAGTATAACTGTCTTCAGGTACATGAGTTTTTATCATTTGATGGCCATGAACCACTATTGTGTTCAGCAAAGGGCACTAGAGTGAGGCGTTTTAAATAAGACTTGAAACAATAGCTGAAAACCATAGCAATTGGGAATCAATTTGTGTACTAAATGATCAGATGATGGTTTAAAAAGTCTGTAGCTAGCTTCTTATCTGGTCTACATGGATACAGGAACATACAACTCATTTACACATCCAGGCCGTAGCTAATGTCCTTACTAATAATAATACCTTACACTTCTAATGTGTTTTATAGGCTTGTCAAAGCCTCTCAAAGTTCTACTGTAGTCAGTACTTATTCACTCTATACTCTGTGATAGTACAGTACTATTGTGGCCACAACTGTCCTGGGGCAAACTGATAGAGGTGAGGCTGTCACTCTGCACCATCAGCCCCTCTGACCACCACCAATCATTCATGCACACACCATTTTCACACTAGGCAAGGTGGTGAAGTGTCTTGCCTAAGGACACAGCGAGAGAACTTGGTCCAAGTGGAAATCAACCCTCTAACCCTCAGGCTGAGGGACCACTGCTCTAAGCACTGAGTCTGATAATTGTACAAGCTGCACTTCTTAGTTGGTTAAAATTCCATAATACAACGTTGAAAATTTAGTTCAAAATAGCCCCTCTTCAATGAAGATGTGAGTCTGGTCACCAGTGAATCTCCCCAATTTCAGGTGGGTGTGATTGACAGGTGGATTAGCCTATCAGGGACACACATGGTCCATCTGTATCAAAAGAAATATGGTGCTTATGAGGAAACAGAAAGAAAACATATCACAGGGGACTGAAAAATATGCTTGTTGCCTGATCCAAAGGTCGGTGATTTGAATCCCACTCTCAACATAAACATTATGTCGACAGGCTGGTGGTACAATTCAAGCTACTACAGATAAATGCCGTCATTGTGTCCTAGGGCAAGTCACTGAACCCCCCTCACCCCCCAGTGTCTGTTTACACTGATGTATGAATGTGTGTGTGAATGGGTGAGTGGTTCCTTGATGTAAAGAGCTGTCTTGAAGGTGGACAAGCACTATATAAATGTGACCATTTACCATTTAAACCACTGAGTTCCTTTGTTTGAAAGCGTCACTGGAATGGACAAATCTGACTGGACGATCACGTGCGGTTTGAGCTTGAGAGGCACTGAAATCTCTCTCTATAAAAATACAGAGAAATATCAGTGTGGATTGGCCAGGCAAGTGTTTCAATGTCCTACCAACTACAGCTCAATATATTAGCTTTTATTAAACCAGGAATCTCTGCATGTCCATTTAAAAAACCTACTGTATTCATTTCATTTTAACTGAATGATTATTCCAACAACATATTTTTCCTCGATGTGATTGCGAAAAAGAGAAGACATTTTGGAATTGTTGGTTGCCAAAGATACACAAAAGATCTGTGATGGGAGAATAATGACCTTTACTGACCAAGGACAAGTATTTGAGAAAAGAAAAGAGGAACTACACAGAGCACATGCGACGAACGAGAATTCAAAACCATTTCAGAAATAATTTTTAAATCCGAACGAGGTTTTGCCAAGCGGTGATTGGCAGTTTGATTGTTCTATTTTGCGCCTGGCTGGTCAAAGCTCAGTAACATATGAACGTGCATGTGCCTAGTTTAATATTGACATCCTTTTAGTGGAAATCTCCTCAGCCCTCCGCACACCCAACAGAAAGAACCATTGTTTGAATACTGATATTTTTGGGAAATGCATAGAATAAAGCCCTCACTTCTGACACCTCTTCAGAAAAGCACAGGTATTTTATTGTCACGTTTTTGGGACATTCTTTGGAGTTACGAGTTGGACTTCAAATGCCTTTTACACTTTTTTTTTAATTCTAAATGTAAGCACGGTTCATTGAGAGGCTAAATGCAGAGCAAACTTCTGGGACAAAGGTAAAAGAGCTCTATTATTTTAAACCTATAATATCAACTTGGGAACTATTTTTACACATTGTTGGAAGGAGCAGGTATGAAGAGTTACTATTCATGTTTAAAGTCTAAAAGTACAATACATAACTGTTAATATGGGAAGTAGAAATATCTCCTTTTGTCTCCATGGAGATTCCTTCTTTGCCTGAAATGTCCCTCAGTATAGAGTTCGAGATGAGACGTCAAAAAACAGTGATTACTATGGAAATAGTAGCTGCCATATTTGTGGCAGTTGTGTAAAACTCATACATTGGCTACAACAATGTTAAAAAGTAAACAAAAGCATGATGGAACAAGCTGATGAACTGCTGGTAAATACATATATCCCTCTAGTGTCAGAAAACATTTGAATGAAAGCTAAGGCTAGGATTTAACATCTTAAAACACGTGTCAAACTCAAGGCCTGCGAGCCAAATGTGGCCCTCCCCATCATTTTATGTGGCCCTCGACAAGGTAAATTAAAAGGTATGATGGTCTTAAAATTTCCATTTATCAGGAGATACGCAGTTACACAGTCATATTTTTACATCTAGGCAAATGCATATGCAATATTTGTAACTTGAATAAGTAATAAATACAGAAACAGTTAATTAACAAGTTATAAAATTTGTTAGATTTATTTTAGATTTGGCCCTTTGAGAGCAGCCATTTTGCTGATGTGGCCCTCGGTGAAAATGTGTTTGACGCCCCTGTCTTAAAACTTCCACTGTCTTAACATAGACTAAGTGAAAAGTCTATGAGGTGTGAAGTCACAGTCCCGAGCTTTATAGCATTATCTATCTCTAACATGTATTCAATGGCACGTACTTTCAAAAATACCTTGTAAACATTCATTTATACAGTGAGCATACTCCCCTCTCCACAGATCTGACCTGCACCTTGACCTGGTGCCATCGACTGTTTGTCTTCATGGAATTTAATATCATACTAGTGGTGGTTGGAGCGGCCGGCCTATTATTATCACTCACCTTCACAACAAAGCAAGCGTCTTTTACTGATATCACTGCCTGTTTTAGCCTTATTTAAACTGCTTCACTTTTATAATGCCTGAATAATGCATTAAAAACTTTAAGCTTAAGTACACTAGCTCTTTATTGAACCATAAGCATACTTACCCTGTACTTAAACACACTTTGACTCCAGCTCTGCCCTCTTCTCCCCTATCTCCGCTATAATTGATCCAAACCACTATCTCCTTATGCAAAATCGCCCCCTTCAAGATAGCTCACAAGTTTGTCCCTCTGTGCTTCCTGTACTTTTATTCCGTTTAATATTACCTCAATACGTGGCCAAAAAACCCGTGCAACCTTTCGCTTATCTCAAACCCAGAGCCGAGTTTGAACCTTAATCAACTATAGCCTCCCAATCTCCGTGTGCACATCTGCGGTGACATTATCGTGGCATTTTTGCAGAGGTAAAAAAGTTCAACCAACATTCACACATGCCATATTTATATTAGCACAGAATTAGCCTCCCGGTTTTTTGAATGCGCTAAATCTAGTCGCATTGGGAGTCCACGCTTATCTCAAAACGCATTCACCGCCATCTAGAAGCCATCATCGCGGTAATTCTTTTTGACATTTTCAGATGACAATCGCTATGCTAGCTCCAAACTAGACTTGTCAAATAATGAAGGAATTCGCAGACTAAAATATCAACTGGATTTGACTGTTATCGTAGCATCTTTGAACCCACGTCCCGCCTGTTTCCTGTATCTCTCTGTGAGGTTAGCGGCGCTACTGCTAATCCTATCTCTGAGCATAATCGGCTAATATTCCTGGGGGATTTGGCCTGGACAGTGTTTCATATGTAAATAAAGATGGTGCAACAGCAAACATGCGTCAGAGGGAGTGACCGGAGGGAGTGCTAGCGTAGCACTGATTAGCCACAGTTGTGTTTGGCTAAAGCTAAGTCAATACAAACACATTATCAGTAGATTAGTGACTGGGCTAATCGTCAGTCGGAAAGGACACACACCTCTAGTTTAGGTGACAAGGTTATTATAGAACACTGAAAACTGAACTTTCACTTAAAATTACGGCTGTGTAATTAATCAAATTTTAATCTTGATTTAGTCATTTCTAACACTCAGTGATTAACTCTTAAAGAGGACCTATTCTGCAAAATCAACTTTTCAGATTTTTTAACCATGTTATAGCTGACGAAAAGACCCAAAGTAAACAAAAAGAAAAATAGGAGGGCCATTAAAGGTTGAACATGGTCATTAAGGCTGAAACTGGAGACAATAGCTGTTTTCAGTTTCGGTGTAGTTAGCTCCTCCCTTCAGACAGATATAAGGCAGTGTCCACCAGCAATCTGACCAGAACTGAAGAAGCGGCTTGGATGAGCAGCAAAACGTTTTCACTCCTACAGCAATTTGTGCAGCTGACAGATTTAAACTTCGTCTTTTGCCATGTTATAGTTGTTTTCTCTCGCCATTGTGCACCCGAAATTGTATATGGGTGTTTGTGCATCTTTTAATAACTTATTTTCAAGATGCCATTTTGCCTACCATCTCATTTTTACTGGCATCAATTTTATTATCTTAACATGAAAAAAAAATCTGTGTCTTGCTACTGTGATCTGCAGGAGGGGCTCACAGAATATGCCTTTTTTGTTGTGATGACATTTATGGCACCACAATTTTCTGATACGGAAGTCAGTGGACTTGTTTCTTTTATTAAGTTTTAGATGAATATTGTGATTTAAAATGTCCAAATTATAACATAATGATCCACGAGTGACACAGATTATAACTATATAACAGACACAAGCACAACAGGTCTTCTTTGGAGAGGTTTACTGCCAGACTTTGGAGGAAGAAATTTGAAAAGAATGTTTTTCTAATAAATAGCAATGATTAAAATCTGCATTGTTTGTGTTCTATAGATGTTGATAACACCCTTAATATGGAAAAAATACAAAGGTCTGTTCACTGTTGGCTCTTGGCTCCTGTATCAGCTAGTCAGGAGAGTCAACAGGGGGAGACAAAAGGGTCCATTGTCCCCATCCCAGGGTCTTAGGGGCCCAGTATTGGACCCTCTTTCTATTCATTTATATTAAAGAGAGGCCCATGTGAGGCTTCTTTCTGTCAATGGGCCTGTGTCTAGTTATATTAAAGTGGATATAACATAATATTCATTCACTTGATTTTAAAGTGCTTATTTCTATTCTCTTGCTGTTCTTAAACTGTGTGTTGCAATACTAGAATTTCCCCGCTGTGGGACAGACAAAGGTTATCTTATCTAAAATAGCTTTTAAAAAATTGTAATCATTATTTATTTAATCTTTCAAGATGTAGTAGACATAATATCAGTAATAATTTTGGGTTGAAATTAGAACAAATTATAAAACAGTTCATTATAAAACACTCGGTGGAAAATGTTTCAGAGGTAGTCATCTGGACACTGTTTTGAGATGTTTGATGTCCCACGCAGAAGCCAGTTTCAATCTGATGGTACTGGACAGGGTTTATTGATAAGCTACTTTACAGTTGATGTCACCAACGTTCCTTGTGGGTGTGATGCTAACTAGAGGCTCTGCTCTGTCTGAAGCTTAGTAACTCTCACCTTTTCCTGAAAATCAAACAGGACAACAGCACATTGTCCTTTAAATAAATAAATAAATAAATAGAACATGAACACTCATATTGATCACAGACTCCCGAATATGTGTTGTTTAAACCCATTTTGTACTTTTTTTCTTGAGTTTTCACACTTACTTCAGACTTTCTGGCTCTGTTTGTATTGTGTGCATTGTGTCACCAGGATAACTGCTGAATATTCTGCCATAGACATACATGCAGAACACCTCCAGAGTATAAATACAGTAATGAGCTAAAGTTCAATCAAACATTACATACTGAAACAATGCATGTTTATTAAAAAACTGGCCCCCAACACAGTTAAATGTATTAAATCTGTGTAATGTTATTAATTATATGTTTTACCTGTATTCTTCTCCTCTTCTTCTTCACTCCTCCACGGCCCTCGGAGGTCAGATCGTGCCTCACTGCAGCTGTCCGTTCCTGGGTAGAGGTGAGACCGTGGAGGAAGTGGGTTTGTGTGTGTGTGTGTGTGTGTGTGTTTGTGTGTGCAGGAAGGCGAGTCATTAATTAAACATATCAGTGTTTTGCATAGGTCTGCTCCTCGCTGCCCCCTTCAGGAAACTGTCAGATGCACCGGAAAAACTGCGTCCACTTCTCGATACCATCTCCGATAACAATTAAGAGCAAACACGGAATTTAAGGAGGAGGGAAGTGTCGATAACACACGAGAGGTCGGAATACTAACTATGACTACACTGCAAAAAAGTCAATGTAATGAACTGACATGTGTTTAGAATGTTGACCCTTTTTCATTTAAAAGAGAATGTAATCTTAAAAAAAGAAATAAAATAATACAAAAAATAATAAATCAATCAAACAATGTTGAATAATGTAACTTTTCTACTTCAGGTATAACTTCACTTATAACTTGCTTGTCTCCATGGAGATGTTATTGCCTTGCCTGGAATATTTCATGGCTTTAAACTTATGAAGACAAGTTAAGGTCAGATCTGTGGAGAGGCAAGCCTGCTTCTTGTTTTTTCCCCTTTTTTATCTGTATGAATGAGTTCGACACAACACACCTACAGTGGCGGTCCGTTCATCCGGTGGTTCAAATCCCGCTCGTCCCAGTTCATGTTGCTGTTGTGTCCTTGGGCAAGTCACTTCCCACTTTTCCTGTAATGCAAATGTATTTGTGTCGTGGAAAGATTTTTTTTTTTTCTGTCAGTCTGCCCCTAGGTCAGCTGTGACTTAAATGAATATACAATCCGTGGGTTTCAAATAATAATAAAATAAATCATGAAAAAGAAACTCACACACACACTTGTAGAATGTCTTTAACTGATCATAAAGTGTTATAATTCAGTTGAAATTATGAAATATATATATTTTTTTACTTATCAATTCAGTGTATGCATTTGACAAATCCCATCACTTTTCTTTTCGGCTTTGACCCGGTCGTGGAAAATCTAACCCTTAATTTTTTAAAAGCCGTGTACTGTCACATTTTACTCTAGAAATTATTAGATTCATTTGTACTTCGTCTTTTGGTCCACTCTTAACGCAGGTTTTAAGAGACGTCTACAGCTCCATTCATGTTTGGGTCTTTGTGATTCGCTTTAAATATGACATTTTTTGCACAAATTCCTCCCTTTGTACATGCTTTGACTTGGAGAGGGTGAGCCGGTTCAGTGGAGAGTTTTCATATTGTTTCGGTGACACAACAGATAGTAGAAACAGCCTTCAGAATTTGCATGTCCTGTAATATTAAAAAAACATACTGTAACTTTGGATAGACATTTTTATGAATAGCTTTTCAGTTGTATTTAAATGCAGATTGAATATTTAACATTCTAACATGTTCTCTATTTTTTGACGGATTCTTTAG
The DNA here is from genome assembly GCF_009829125.3 of Periophthalmus magnuspinnatus. Classification (NCBI taxonomy): domain Eukaryota; kingdom Metazoa; phylum Chordata; class Actinopteri; order Gobiiformes; family Gobiidae; genus Periophthalmus; species Periophthalmus magnuspinnatus. The sequence continues at coordinate 13,452,719 of NC_047140.1, forward strand.
AGTCACAGATCTATGGAAAACTTTGCAAATATTTGATATAGATATCTCAAGCACCACTACTTTTTCCACTCACTTTCATATTGATAAGTGACAGTGTTTTCATTCTTACAGGGGGAACATATAATGAACGTACCATAAGAGACACGGCACATGTTTAAAGCTAACTGTGAAAGGACAAAATATACAGTAGGTTATTTAAATGTTTCCAACTAGTTCCTGCTGTAAAATAAACAGAAGTAGCTCAATAGTTGGAAAAAGTTTGCTCCAGTCCCTCATGATGATGTCTTTGCTCACTGTTTTAACCTATTTGTATTTACAGTGCCTCATAGTCAGTCCATATATTGTCATTTTTATTATATACATGATTCTTTTTTGATGTCTTTAATATGTATTGGGTATTCTGGGTCACATGAAAGTGGTCACATGATCTCACCTGCCATTATAAAAGGGAATATTTACATCAGTAAAGTTTATTTACTGTCAGTACGAGACCTGGGACCTGGAGAAATTATGATAGTATTATATATTCTAGTGGAGTCCAGTCTAATCTAGTTTAATCTCTTCTCAGTCTGGCTATGCCTCCTTTGTAGGGAGTATTATACCTCTGATGACTTAGACCAAGATAACAAGGACTGTTACGGTAGTGAATGCCCTCTGTACAACACAGATGGAGAACCAAAAAGTTAGACTGTACACCTTTAAGAAAAATACCTTTAGAGGAACTGTATACAGCCTGTGCTCTTACAGTTGTAACAAAGATACTACAATTACATTCTCAGCACATGCACAGACCACACCTCATGTGAAAGGTCAGGGCCTCCAGAATTCACTCACTGAGCTGCAGAGGCTGCACTAGCACTGAGTCATGATTGACTGCAGGTGCTGGAGTTTAGGTAGAGACAATTCAGATCAGAGAGACAGTCCTTATAGATTTAAACTGGATTTCAACATTGATACTGGCAACACAAATGAGAGACTCGTGTGAGGCTCAGTCTGTTTTCTAATTGGATAATCGTCTAGACAACCAAAACACTAAATTATAATATAAACAACTTGGCCATCATGTCCAATGTTTTTGTAATTGAAAATAAATCAGTATCACATTTGTTATCAGTAAAAGGTATAGTTGGGGACACAGTTCACATTTAAAATGAAAATCTTACAGTTTCTTTAACTTAGGTATCCATTTTTGTGTGTCTCTTCCTTTCAGGCGCATGGTAACCATGGAAATCATTTATTTTCTTTTAGTTTAAGGTGAAATTGGTTCAGTTTTATTTCTACAAAACAAAAAGGCTTATTCCTTAAACAAACGACGTGTCTGCGTTCTTAAAGTGAAATATTTTAGTTTGAGAAATAGCCTCTGCAGACACATACGTTTGAATGCACTTGTTTTATGACACCCACCTCTGTAGGAGCACCCACGGGACCTGCACCCGCTGCTTAAGACCCGCTCCGCCTGACCCCATCCTTCATCACTGTGATATAGCTCCTCCTTCACTCCTCCTTCTCCTCTCCTCCGATACACTGTGAAACATACAGGAGGTAACATGAGTGGGATTACACAGAGAATTGAGTAGCATGCATTAGTTTAGATTCAGTATGTTTTCTTCTTTCAACCACCCGAAGTACCACCACACGTGCCACAGTAAGTACCATTGTAACCACCAAATGATCCATCAGTAGAGTCATAAAATTTAAACTTAAAATTTCCTCAACTCCAAAATTTGTCTTTAAAACATTCTCCATAACCCATTTCCTAACTTTAAAAAATAACCCTGTTTTTAAACTTCATCCCCTCGATTGAACATTCACCACAGACTGTTCCTCTTGACCCAACACTCTAGCATTAACCAGTGGTGGAAGAAGTACTCAAATACAGGTACCAGAGCAAAACAATACTCAAGTAAAAGTAAAATTATCACATAAAAAATCTATTTAAGTAAAAGTATTAAAGTAAACATTTAAAAGTAAAAGTATTTTTTTTTCTATTTTGAGATCTAATAAAGCTTCAAATGTATTGCTTTTGATAATAAAGAAAAAAAAATAAAGATTTGTGCAGAATTTAGTTCAACAGAAACAATGAAATGGACAGTTTTTTTTCCTAGCTGTTTTCATTTGTATTTTTTTTTTTATTTTGCTCAAACCCCCCAACTTTTGAGCAGGTCTCAGACAATAATAAAAAATACATTTACTTTTCAGTCCAGTTAAAAAAATATATATAGTAGAAAGTACAGATAACTTCTCTCAAATGTAATAAAGTAAAAGTGAAAAGTATCCACTGTAAAATCTACTTAAGATACCGAAAATGTACTTTACAACTGTTACTTCATTTCGTTCCACCGTTGGCATTAACCTGTCTCTTGCCGCCGCCTGGGACCATGACATCGTCTCTTTCTAGAATCTGAAAAACGCCGATGCCAGGTGAAACGCCAAAGTACCCAAAAGTATTTTAGACAGTACAATATATCTCCTTCCTTTAAATGCGTTCTTTTTTGCAGTGCACCTCACACATGCAGATGAGGCCGTCTGCGACCTACATTACAGCTAATGATGGGGCCACAGAAGAGCTCCGAAATGAAAGAGAAATCTGAATGAACCTGACCCACATACAAGCCCACCACTACTGCCACCGAGGAGGGCTCAAAGGGGCGCCAGAGCTGCTCCGGTCCCCCCTCTGCAGCACGATCTATACACACAAAAGAGAGGGGGAAACAGGGATAAAACACGACAGATAGAACGACCCATGGCAACGAGAGACCAAGCTTACACAATGAAGACGTGTCCCTGAGCAGAGGAGAGGACGAGGAGAGGGAGAGAGAGAGAGAGAGAGAGAAAGAGAGGAGAGATGGGGAGTTAAGAGGGTGTGAAAGGAGAGAGAGGAAATTGATAAAGAAAGAAGGAGACAGGGGGAAAGAGACAGAGCGGAGAAGAGGGGGAGAGAGAGGAGAGAAGCAAATCAGAGCGAAGGTGAGGAGAGGGGGAAGAGTAAGGAGGGAGAGAGAGGACAAGCAAGGTGAGAGGAAGAGAGAAAGAGAGGGAGAGAGGACATACAGAGAGGGGAGTTAGGAGGGCAAAAGACAATGAGAGAGAGAGAGAAGGGGTGAGAAACAGAATGGAGGAGAGGTGAGGTGGAGAGTGAGAGATGATGAGAGGAAGAGAGGAGAAACAGCTGAGGAGACAGAGGAGAGTGAGAACGAGAGGGAGAGAGAAGAAGAGGTGAGGTGGAGAGAGAGGGGAGAGATAACAGAGAGGGAGTGAGGAGAAAGGGACCAGAGGGGACAGAGAGGGAGAGAGACAGAGTGGAGAAGAGGTGGAGAGAGGAGAGAAGCAGAAGCAGAGGTGGGGAGTTAGAAGAGCAAGAGAGAGTGACGGTGAGGGAGAAAGAGAGAAGGGGTGAAAAACAGAGTGTAGGAGAGGTGAGGTGGAGAGTAAAAGTGAGAGAGACAGCGAGAGAGTGGAAGAGAGGAAAAACAGCTGAGGAGAGAAGATGAGGAGGGTGAGAAAGGTGAGGTAGAGAGTGAGGAGAGTGAAAGAGGAGAGCGATAAAGAGAGAAGGGGAGAGGAGAAACAGAGTGGAGGAGAGGTGGAAAGTTAGGAGGGCGAGCGTGAAAAGCAGGTGAAAGAGTACAGCTCTGAAGCCTGTATAAAAAATAATAGAGAATACTAAATAAATGCTAAAGGTAAAATGTATTCAGCCAAAGAAATGTGAGTTTTGTGAGACTGGTCAAAAACCAGCTCTGAGGCCAAACGTGGAACAAAAAACACCAGAGAAAGTGTGGATATAAAGTCAGATGAAGAATTCTCCTAAACACAGATGGGGAATAGCGTCTCTGAGTGGAGTTTTTATTTTTGAAAATTAAAATTCAGGATAAAAAATGTTGAGACCAGAACAGAGTGACCCTTTTCCCATTTTTGTGCAAGTCATTTCCACATTCAGCAAGAAGTATTGTAAAGATTAGATATTCTCTAGGAATAAAAGCTATTATTACACACAAAAAACAACATTAGATATTCTTAAAGTCATTTTTTTCCAGCCTTTTTAATTTGTGGTTCTGTTTTACCGAGCTTTGTAAATATCAATTGCACTTTTTAGAATTAGATTAAAAGTAAAAGGTAATTACTTTTCATTCTTACCTAACAAAATTGTCCTCCTCAGATGCTTTCTTTGCTATATCGCTCTCTTTTTCCCTTCTGTTTTCTGTTTTTATACAGCACTTTTCCATCTTCAAGGCTTTACATCAAAAGAACCACTCACCCATTCACACGCGGTGGGTTAAGTGCCTTGCCCAAGGACACAACGACAGCATTCACCTGTAGGAGCTGGAATCGCACCGCCAACTACTCTACCAATGATGTGTACGTCAAGAGCGGGATTCGAACCGCCGACCTCCGTATCTGCGGACAAACACACTCCCATCTGTGCTTCTGTCGCCTAGTAGCCACGTTGTCTGCTTTTCTCTGTTCTCTCTTTTTCCTCTCTCATTCTTCTTTTTCTCTCATCTCCTATTTCTCCCCTTCTCATCGCCCCCTAGCTCTCTCCTCTCTTTCTCTCCCTCCCTTCCTTCCCTCTCTCTCCTCTCAGTAGTGCGCAGTCAGTGGTAATTGGTCCTTGTAAACCCCGTATGACCAGTGTTAGTGCGCTCTTGATGTTTAAGGGGAGAGAAGATATAGAGAGCATTAGAGGAGAGAAAGAGAGGAGAGGGAGAGAGGGGAGAGAGAGAGAGAGGGGAGCAAGGGTTGATGAAGAGAGGTAGAGAGGGGGGTGGTCTGTTATGTGCATGTGTAATGAGCTCATGGGGCTAATGGACAGATTATCCCTTTTTCCTCTCCCCAGTCCATCTGACCACAGGCCTTTGAACTGTGAGGCCTTCACTGACTCCGCGCTAATGAAGGAAACCACACGACTGCAGTTTGGTTGGTCTAATTTTGTTTATTTAGAGCGTTTATTAAAGGGGCTTTACCAGATTTTTCCTTTTTTTCTCCAGTATATTGTGTAAGCAGGTCTTGAGGTCTAAATAAGTCCACTGTGTACTGTCGTTTTTATCATTTTTATCATGCATCATTTTATCATTTGCGCTGTTAGCATGCCAGTTGTTGTTAGTGCAAACCCTTTGAGATGATAGTTTATAGATTATAGTTTGAATATTCATCTCTGACTCAAAGCGCTGCTCAGTCACCCACGCTGAATGTCTCTCCTCTCTTTATCTTGGAGTTTTTACCTGCAGAACGAGGATCTAAAGACAGGGGGCGCTGTGGGAGAGTTCTCCATGTGCTTGCTTCCTGTGAATGTTGGGTTATTGTTGTTACTGACCAATGACTGTTTCACTGTTTGAGTTTGAAGTTTCCGTTGGTTACGTCAACAATTAACTACAAAAATACATCGAATTGAACGAATGAACTTCAATGTGAAAACAGTGTTGATATGTACAATAATAAAAAAATAGAATAGCCTAGACTAAAAATATTTAAAGCAGACTTATTAAACAAAACTCAAAAAGCTTTTAACCATTTTATAATTGTTTCCCCTCTCATTTACCCTCTCTAAGTTGTATTTAGAGTTGTATTTATGCATGTTTCCGTAATCTCTAAACGTATGTATTCAAAAAGACATCATTGCTCCACCCCTAGTTTCCAGTTTCATTGCTGCATTCTCCAATTTTATTTTCTTATTCAGTATATATAATCGCTGTACACATATAGGATGTGGCATAAATGAAAACAAAAATTAAAAAAATCTGCTATGGTGTGATGTGCAACTACGTGCCTCTTTGTTGTGATTACGTTCAGGACAATGTCAGCTCCCACACTTTGGTTTAGGATTTAAAATATCCAAATTCTAACATAAAAATCCACGGGTGTCATAGATTGTAACTATATAGCAGACACAAGCACAATATATCTTCTTTAATAATACTAATTCCCATTCACAGAGCGCACTCATATTAATATCCAGCTACTCCATCACTTAAATTCAAACATTAAACCAGATATCATCATATTGTTTTGCTCCACACCAGAGGACTAAACTATTCTTTCTTAAAATGGCCTTTGCAGAGCACTGTTCGCATCTGTTTAGAATCACCACAATAAAAGCCAGCCTTCATTAGCAGCACGACTCCATTTTAAAGCATTCCCGATGACATTGAGGTGAGAGCTGAATCTTAACTTCTTTGGGAGACACTCTTAACGTTTTAATGCCCCTCAAAATGTCTGAATTCGTAAGTGTGTAAGTTTAAGTCATTTCCACTGAACCGTCTCCTCCTTTTCATCCAACGGTTCACATCTGGCGGCGACCACTCCAGTCGTCCATGTTTGTTTTCCTCGTTTTTTTATTACTCTATCATTTCTGCAGCCTCCACATTCTCTCTCCTCTTTCTTTTCCTCCCTCGCTCCGTCTCCCTCCCTCTCGACGCACTGTAACGACCGTCGCTATAAAAATGCTACGTTACCGTTAGCATAGCCCGCTCGTTCGGTGGCATATGGCAGGTAATCAGGTCCGCAATCAGGGGTCTGCGTACCGCCATTACCCATATGCGGTACAGGCTTGAATGAACTTACGAATAACCCCAAATATATATCTGCCAACGCACATGCTAATCGCTAGCGGCTAACACGTGCATAAGAAAATAGTGCCTATAGAAAATCCCATATAAGATGAATTACATGTTTTACAATGGCCATAAACCTCTTATAGAATAGTGATATATGGAGCGGAGCAGCGGAAGCAGTGGCCCTGTGCCTCCTCTGCTCTGAAACGATAATTCTACACAAATATAATGACTCAAACATATGGGTGTTAATGGGGAGTGGGCAGAGACGCTCGAAAATTGCCTCTTTATGGTTCTCACTCACAATGTGGTTTATGATTTTTAATGCGGCTTCATGACCTCCATCCATCAGTCAGGCGAGCACGGCGAGGAATCAATGGACTGGACATGACTTTAGCAATGCAAATCTACCATCCTAATATAGAGCAATTATACTCATTTTGGCAATACACATTAAAGCTGCACAGTGTAACATTTCTGGAGAGATGGCTGTAATTTTCCATTAAACTCCCCTATATCCCTGGAGACGAGCGGGTGAGGTCAAGTCGAGATCTGTGGCGACAAGAACCCGCTCGCGATAAAAATACGAACAATAAAAACACGTGTAATTTCGTAAATGTAAAGTAGATTAAAGCCATACTGTGTAATATTCCATGCAAGCAATGTAATACTTACTAGAACAATCCCAATTTGATACTTTTTGGAGTGAATTAAAGGCCTTGTACCCGATGCCTCCTATGCCTGCTACGCATTTCCACATCTAACCATATGATCAGGAAGTGCACGTTAGCATGCTAGTTGTTGTACCGTCATGGCAAAACTTCGTCTTGATCTCTAAGGTGTGAAAAGTGCTTATAAACTCATCACGGTGAATGATTAGGATGTTAAGACAGTAAAAATCAGGTACAGCGACATTAATACTAAACTATACAATACATTCCTATTTTGAGCCATTTTTTTATTTTTTTATTTTGAAGTTTAGGTCATAAAAGCAATTAAAATGTCCACAGAATCTGCAATCTAGATTTTCCGAAGTCAACCTATTTTAATCTATGCTAAATATTCCTTTTGTTACTTCAATTACTGTCTTTTCACGTGTCAGACTTCATGTACCAAAGCTGCCCCTCCCATCGCTTTGTGTTATTTGTTAAGAAAATCACATTTGAAAGATCAGAATTCATTTTTGACATGTATTGTTTTTCGTACCCCTCTCTCCTCTCTGTCCTCCCTCTTCTCCATGCTCTCCTCTTCTCTGATTCTCTCCTTTCTGCTGGTGTTGTCACGATACTCGAATTTCACACTCAATTCCAGTAGTAATGAAGAGACTTAATAATCCCTCAGTGGTCCATGGGCGTATACTAGTCTATGTGTCTTATACTTTAGTATCGATTACCACTTTTGACAATCCTACTCGATCCCCTGGTCTCTCTGATTCTCCCCATCTCTCCTTCCTCCTCTCTCCTCCCTCCTTTCTCCTCCCTCTCTCAGTCCCCTGGTAATCTGCTGTTTAGTGACTGTTTTTCATTCGCGTCTCTTCCAGATGTCGGCCGCGTCCGCTCTTCGTCCTTGTTCTAATTTGTCCACACATCTGTTTTACAAATGATGATTGACAGAGCTGCCGACAAACGCCAAATATCAGAAAATATTACAAGACACAGCCCAGATTGGGCGGGGAGCTACATTAGTTCACAGCACAACATCTGACAAAGGGTTGGTAGTTCTGTTCACTATTCCTGCATTGCTTACAGTCATTGGGCAACTTTACCTGACATGGTGGTGGAGTGGTTAGCATTGTTTTCTCACAGTAAGAAGGTGCTGAGTTTCTGTTCCTGTTTTAATTGATGGACTTAAAGACGGACTTTTACCTATGACGCCACAAAACTGGGAATTTCATAACTGTATGTTTTTATATGGCTTAGAGGGAGAAGACTTACTGTGTTTTTAATGAGGGAACAATGCTGTAACGCGATTTAAAGCTCAGTGTACATTTTGTATAATGGACGTTCTTTAAATCTGTCCTCTGCATTTGACCCAGCTCTCAATGCAGCTGGGGTTGAGCAGCGGGACTCATCCCCGGATCTTCAGCTAGTCTTTGTCTGCACTATCTTACCTGGAGGATTTTTCCTATTGTGCATGTTCTGAGTACATTATGACTATTGTATTCATCAAACTCATGTAGTAACAGCTGCCCTGAGACTGACTAACGGAGGTGTGGCTATCGTTCTGCGGCTACTGTGTCTCAGAACTCCATCACATTTATACTGCAGGTGAAGCGAGAGAACACAACACAAATTTGAATGTAGCGGGGATCAAACCATCTACCTTCAAATAAGATGACCACCCGGGCACAGCCACATGTGTTAGAACTAGCTCTCAAAGTCAAAGTAGCAGTAGTAGAAGTAGAAGTAGTAGTTGTAGTAGTAGGTGTACTGTAGTATTAGTAGGAGTAGTTGTAGTAGTAGTAGGTGTAGTTGTAGTAGGAGTAGTAGTAGTAGTAGTAGTAGGTGTAGTAGGTGTAGTAGTAGGTGTAGTTGTAGTAGGTGAAGTAGTTGGAGGAGGAGAAGTAGTAGGAGGAGTAGTAGGTGTAGTAGTAGTAGTACTAGTAGGTGTAGTTGTAGTAGCTGTAGTAGTTGGAGGAGGAGGAGTCGTAGGAGGAGTACTACTAGTAGTAGTAGTAGCGGTAGTAGTAGTAGTAGGAGTAGTAGTAGTAGGGGTAGTAGTAGGTGTAGAAGTAGTAGGTGTAGTAGATTAGTAGTAGTAGACATAGTAGGGGTAGTAGTAGGAGGTGTAGAAGTAGTAGGTGTAGTAGAAGTAGTAGTAGTAGAAGTAGTGGGCGTAGGAGTAGGTGTAGTAGTAATAGTACTAAGTGTAGAAGTACTAGGTGTCGTAGTAGTAGTAGTCTAATTGGGTTGCTCTGGGCTAGAATCTCAAAAAAAGTAATTGTAGCGGAACCTGCAGTAGTACTAATAGTCACTAGAGTATAAATAAATACACTTTGTTATTTATTTATTATGTAATTTGTTTCCTAATTAAAATATTGCTTTGACAAACTCACATTAGGGTCAAATGCAAACACTTTCCCTTTAATTATTCATATAGTTTAAACCTTATCACTTTTCAAACGATCTCCAAAGTGCATGTTTTTCCTGCTTTACATGACAGAGGTCTCTGAGCATATGGTACAGTAAACAACAACCTACTCTCTCCTTTCCAGAAAAACACACTCGCCTTTAAACTTGCAACTCAGCGCAGGCCAATCAACTGCGGGTCACACTAAACAAAAATAAATTAATTTCACCTTAATGCAACAATGCGGGCGCGGAGGAGACGCCGAAAGTTCACATCTTTTAATTGTATTCAGTCATTCATGGCGTTTTATTAACATGTGTCGCGTGTCGAGTGCCCTTCGTCTGTCACAGGAAGATTGTCTAATTTCATTATTTTCCACAAGATTTAGCGGCGCAGTGTGGCTATGCTAGCTCCAGATGTTGCGGGCTAAATGAGGGAGCTGTGCGGCCGGGTGCTACAGTGGTGCGGTGTGGTGGTGTGAGCTGGGTAAACATAATTAAAGAAAGTTTAGCGGTGTCTTTGTCTCATCGCCTCCTACACGATTCACTTTACCAAACTTTAGCTCGTTAAACTAATTTCAATTAACACCAAGGGAGCGGGAGGGCGAGGGATGCACGGAGAGCCGGGTAAACAGGGAAGCGTAAATATAAAACACAGATGGGTTAACCTGACTGTGGCGAAATGGAGGAAAATGAGACCATAAACCCGCATCTGCAGCACTGACCAATTACACGCTTAGATACAGAAGGGTCTGCTCTTTTAAAGATGTTATTGCTTTGCCTGGAATGTTCCACAGTATGGCATTAACTGTATCTTCATTGAAACAAACGGGTGACGCCGGCAGGCCAAGTTACAGGTCAGATCTGTGAAGTAAAAACATATGAAACAGTGAAAAAAAACGCAAGCTACCCGTTTGATGCCATACAGTAGCTTTACAGGCAAAACAATAATATCACCATGGAGACAACCACGCTGCGAGAAAAGTTACATAGTGCACCTGCAAAATCTGATCTTCTATATATTACCATTGATAAGTGTTTAGTTTAAGATTTAGACTTAAGTTAGGTGCGTTTCGTAACTTTTCTGTTTTGTCTCCATGCAGATGTCATTGATTTGACAGGAATGCTCCACAATAGGGCATTAAACTTGTATATCGCCATGGAAATAAGCAGGCGACACCAACAGGGCAAGTTATACATAGATATATTTCTCTGTGATGACAAAAAAATGTATCTTATCTCATAAAATAACCAAATATTGATGCAGGGTTTTGTTTTGTTTTTTCTTGGGCACAAATTAATAGGTTGAATGTATCGTCCCTTGTGCATTGATCAACTCCCTAAACAGTAAACCACAAATTCTCCAAGCTTTGACGTTGTTTCGCATTGTCCACTCCTCTCCTCCTTCTTCCTCTGTGCATCTCTGTTACAAATTCAGCGGCTGTATCCAAACAGCTCTGACCTCTGACCTCCTCACTCAGCTTCCTGTTTATTAAAATCACTCCAATCACAGCAGCATTAGCCAGCGTACTCGCGTTGCATGCTAACGCGCTAACCGCCACAGCCCCAGCATGCGCTAGCCGGGAGAAAATTAAATCAAGAGTGTCAGCTAGCTAATAGGCCAACCCGGCTCTCCTCTGCAAAAAAAAAAATACAAGAAAAAGTGGAGGAGGAACATTCTATTAGCGCTAACATCACAGGCGCAAAGCTAACATCGGGTCAGGACAAGATAATGTGAACCGCGAGGGCTGGGCAGTGGTCATTTACATGTAAGTTATGCAGCGATTAGGAAGAGAGAGAGAGCTAGAGAGAAAGAGGGAAAGAAAGAAAGAGAGGAGCGGAGCTGGAGGGACAGTGGATATGCAAAAACGGAGAGAAAGAGGACATGTTACACTGGGAAAAAGATAAACTTGTGTAATGAGTGTGTGGGAGGAGAGGGAGGCCAGGCGTGTAACAGTGTGTAGTGGATACAGTGGAATAGTAGTAATAGTTTTAAATTGGTTGTATTATGCAAACTTGACTTTTGGAATGCAGTTTCTTCATGTAAAAACATACCTGGAGGTGTGTTTTGTTTCATTTTACATGTTTCAGTTCCTTGCTCTTATAGTCCAGGTTTAGTTCCAGGTTTAGTCCACGTGTAGAGACTATTTTTGATTTTTGATGTTGAATGTGCAATGCATTTTTCAATCCATTTTTTTTTTAAATATTCTAAAACTAATCTGGAAAGGTTCAATCTTGTCCTATGTATACAGTGGTCCCTCGCTATATCGTAGTTCACCTTTCGCAATCTTGCTGTTTCGTGGATTTTTTTTTTGTTCTTTTGTTTGTTTGTTTTGTTTTTATAGTGTCTGAACCTGCATTGTGTTCTGCGTCCTGATTGGCTGAGGGACTGTAGACCATTGTCCATCAGTCTCCTCTGTGCCGTGTCTCCTGTACAGTACAGAATGTGTTCAGACAAATTTACAAAAATGTTTGATCTCAGTGTGACTCTGAAGTGCTGTACGTTTGCAAGTTTTCTCCCCGACAAAACCCACAATGTCGATGAAACGTTCTGCACCGAAAAATTTCAGAAATGCTTTGGACTTAAGTGTTTCTCTGCATACGTGAACAAACAACACATTTAAAGCGATCATCGAGGAAGAGGCATAAAATCTACGAAGGTTTGAACTTTGAGAGTGTTTAAACAAGAGAGAAATGAAAGAAAATGTTAATGCCTGTGTGAGAAAAGTGTATAAAGTGTGTGGTGAGGGGTTTTACAGCTGCAAAACATATAGAATAATTGTAAAAAATAAAGCTGATACTTGGCAGATTTCGCCTATTGTGGGTTATTTTTAAACGACCACTGTAGACTGTTTTAGTATTGACACTAGAGTAACGAGTATTTTGATAGTAGTTTCGGTAAACAAGAACCACTCATCAATTCGCTCATACCAGTGTAAACAGACACAGGAGGAGTGGCAGGTGTCTTGCCCAAGGAAACAACAACAGTATTCATCATTGGGAGTTGGTACTGGATCATCAGTCTGAGTCAGTGCATGTGATCGCTCTACCACTGATGTCCAGATATGCAATTAAACATGCAACCAGGTAAGTTGAACATTATGACAGACTTAAAAGTTCCAAATAGTCACTTATATACTAAATACTGCACTTTCCCTCCTTCCTCTCCTCCTCCATATATCTCCCGTGTCTTGTTTGTTGTGGTTGTCATCTTCTCTTCTCTGCTCGCCCTGTTCAGTGTTGCAGCTCCTGAAGCCTGAGGAACATATGGCCATTGGAGATGCTGTTTCCAGATGGGCCTCTGTTAATGAGAGTTCTGCTAAATCTACGCTGACCTTCCTTTGTCATTATCTCCAGAGAGCACACACTTTAGCGCACATGGAGGGTTTCATTCAATACAAAAGACAGTTGTGTTTTTAAATGGTTCATGTTATGCTCAAAGACTTGAACATTTAAACATATTATGAAAAACAAACAAACAAATTAACTGAATTTTAGTCTTCAAAGATAAAAAAGAAAACACTGTTCCACCTGCTGATGTCATGAGGTGTTGGCCTTTTACTGCTCCAGTCTTGTTTTTAACCTTTTTTAAAGTGATTATTGCAATTCAAGAACCCTTAATGTGCATTGATATTTTGTGCTTTTAGCTTGTCTGGTTTTGTATACTACTATTTCAAATGATAAAACATGAAATAAAAAAATGTACTGTTAAAGACCTTTACAACCACAGGCGCTAATTTGTAGTTTCTCAGAGATTCTTGTATCATTCAGAAAAAACATATCTTCATCTTTTACCTTAGATCAGTGGTTCTTAACCTGGGTTCGATCGAACCCTAGGGGTTAGGTGAGTCAGTCTCAGGGGTTCGGCGGAGGTCAAGACACACACCTGACTCATATGATTTGCGGACTGCGAGCGTCTCCAGAAGCCGGCCGTGTCCCAATTTGACAAATGCACCCTTCGGTGTGCCTATCGAAGAACCCACCCAACTTAAATGTGCCGTTCGAACGCAGCACGCGTTTAAGAGCACTTTGGTGAATTGAGACACAGCATGAGACACCACCAGAGTGATGCCCCGGCATTGACTGGGAGGATCCCGGCGACAACTGCGCTCTGATTGGACATCTTCGAGGGACCACAAAAGCACATTACCGTAATGACAGTAACATATTTAAAGAGCCCCATGCCTCTGCTTTGAGATGAATTTACATGAGAGCACAATTGGTTGTGGAGTTACAGTGTGTGTTAAAACGTTAAAAATAATAAATAGCATAAATACAATAAGTTCATTATTGGAATACATAAGGTTAAAAATCAAAATCATTTCAGTGTAGTAGTATTAAAAAAGGTCATGTCTTTGTGAAAAGGTTTGTATGTAATTTGTTGTGAGTTCATGCATTGTATTGGTTTTATTCTTTGAACACAGTGATGTTAATGCACGGTTCATTTTGTGCACCAGTAAAACATACATGTGTATTGAATTTGAAAAAAAATTATATTTTATTTTTCAATAAAGAAGGTTCAGTTAATGTGCATATGAAACTGGTGGGGTTCAGTACCTCCAACAAGGTTAAGAACCACTGCCTTAGATAAATAAGAGTTTAATGCTTTGATTGTTGATTTTTTTTATTTTTTGTTTTTGTTTTTTACTTCTAAGTTGCCATGTTTGTTTTAACACAAATGAATCATGTGTCCTCTGGAATCGTGGAGACGGGATACAGTTAAAAACCCACATGTCTTTGTACAGTTTTGTCGAAGTGTGTGGTTCTGGCAGTACAAGCTCATATAACAGCTCATGCATTAGTTTGTCTGATACAACATATCCTGGATACATTCCTGCTCCTGTTTTTAAGCATTCTTCCCTCGCCGGAATACCTCCACCCTTTACTGCTCTGAGAGGCTGTCAGAAACACACTGTCATTATGCAGATTTATGCAAAACATTAACAAGAGGAATTAAAGCACAAATGAGGTGGCTACACTTGAATTGTTAAGATTATGAATAATTAGCAGGAATCTTTGGGCTCCTAATATAACTTGTTTTTGATAAACAAAGCCTTAATTATCGCAATACTGGGGAGGATTGAGGTGACCTTCATTAATCTTACACAACAAGTCCCCAGTGAGAGCCACGTGCATGCTCACATAGGGTAACATGCACACACTGCGCTAACATGCATGTGAGTCTCCAGTTTGAGTCAGTGCTGAATTTGTGTCAAAATTCTATATGTGCATGCCGATATGCTTCTGCGTAAATGCACAAACGTTTGTCGTTTATGGTGTGTTCCAGTTGTCCTCAGAGGTTGGATTTTCTGAGTTCCGACTTATTTATGTCAACTGGAGCGCCCTTGGAAAGTTTTCAGTGCTCCAGGACCTTATGCATCCTGAGCTTCCTAATTACTCACAACGATAAGTTTCTAACTCTCAGAGACTAGAGTGGAGTTTTGCCGTAAAGGAACAACAGCCCACATTCTGCTCGGACAATAAAAAAAAACAATTAGATGTAAACAGTACACAGTGGTCTCATTTTGACCTCAAGAGTTGCTTTTACCATATATCTGTACTGGGGCAAGACACATTTTACTCAAACACATGGACTTTAAACACCTCTTTGTTGTTTGCAGGCTTCGCTAACAAACGGCGCCTTAGCACCCAGAGGGTAACATGTGCACGTGTGGAGCATATGCTAACTAGCCTCTCAGCCGCGAGCAGGTATCCAGGAGAGGTGCTTGTTTGGTCCCTGCAGATCCTGGTCCAGTTTAAGCCTCGCAGACAGATGCAGGATCACACTCGCAGGTGACGGAGGGCCCGCGGAGAATACACTAGCCCGGCTCTTGCCTCTAATTATAATTACAACTCTCCCCTTTCTAGCGTCTTCCTTTTGGACGTGAATATTTGAGAGAGGAGAGGTGCATGGAGAGAGGCTCAGTGCGCGAGGTAATTAAAAACATGACGCAAATGCTAACAGAGAACAATATGCTACATGCTTGGGAAAATAGATTGAAGAAAGATTTCAAGATGTTTGTTGTTTTAAAGACACTGTGCCTGATTTTGAAAAGCAGAATCAGTTCATTTTAGTGATCCAAAGTAACTCCTCACATACCTTATGCATTTCGAGCAGCCTAAGAACAACTAGCATGCTAACTGCGCACGTGAAAACGCAGATGGTGGGTAGAGCCTTGCTTTTCCACTGAATTCTCTGGTCTTCAGTCCCGATTTCGACCCTGGTTAAGTTCTCACACGCTCCAATCTAATTTAAGTTTTTTGTCTTTGCTCTTCACTGCTCTCGCCTGGCAGTAAACTTCACTTGGCTGCGATATTGACGATCCAAACGGCGTATTGCTCATGTAAAAGAGAACAAAACAAGCCAATAGAGCTTTCCCATGCTTTACTGCCCCGTGTAAAACGTCAATGCTCCGATACGGCCCGCGTTTACATAGTGGGAGAAAACATGGCCGCCGCTCCGCCTGTGGACACCGGAGCAGATTTAGAGCTCCGTTTGGACATTTCCTCTGAGCCGATCGATGCCACAGTCAGTTCATTTTGCACCGCATCAATAGCCCAGACTACAGTGAGCAGGCTCCCATTCAAAAGCACAGAGGAGAGGAGGAGAGGGCGGGGTTACTGGGGTCAGATAGGCCAAAATGTATGTGTGTATGTATATTTACCTTAGAGCTTCGTTTCTCAAACTGTGATTAGGTGGTTCTGCAGTTCTAGTGGTTGCTACTTCTAATTCAGTGACAAATGGTTTCATACTTTTGTCCATCCAAACACTAACGGCTAAACTATAAGAATCCCATGCACTTCAGAACATGAGTGGTAAAGTTTAAGGCCTATAACTTAGATGATTGTAGACTTATTTTGCAACCATTCACAATGCAATTTTGATTCAACTGTGGTTAATCTTGTAATCTTGGAGCCTGTTAGGTCTACTAATATAATAATCCCTACAAAGGTAATACAACTCAATGTAATAAACCCAAAACATACCTGGTTTTGTCACAATGCTTCCTCTTTTAGTTTGGTCCATATTTTGGTCCTCTGTTTTGTAAATTCTCTTTTAGAACTAGTACAGCCATAATTTAATCCACTTTACATCAATTTTAGTCTTGATGATATAACCCGATATAATCCACTCGTAGTTCTAGTTTAGATTTGGTGGTACTCGTTAAACCAGTTCTTTTTTAGAAGATACTTGGTGTTAAAAGTTTGAGAACCACTGCCTTAGATATCTAGAGATAGTTTTATAATTACAGGTCAGATCTGTGGAGAGGTGACCCCACTCAGAGTAAAAATGTTTGCTAAGTTTTTTGTTTGTTTTTTTGTTTTTGTTTTGCAATTAAACCATATGTAATTGAAAAAATAATCAGGATAAATAGTGTAGTGCTTTACTGTGAATATCCCAAGCTGAGCAATGACATCGCCATAGAGACAAGCACACCCCACCAAAAAACTGGATCTTATTTTCCCCTGTATTCCTCAGCCTGTTCAGTACCAGAGCTCCGGTTTGCCTGTTTGCCTGTAGCCCGCTCTCCCATGTCTCCCCTCTCTGTCGTCTGGTCGCCATATTGAGCCCTGCGCGTGTGGGTCTCTCCTAATGAGTCCGCCGGGCTGCGCTGTGTTCTGTGGATGTTGTCTTTGAGGAGGCTGCCCCCGGCCCTGCTCTAGCCCAGCCTGGAGTGTGTTTGTGTGGGCTCGGGTCCCCAGCGTCTCCCCCTGTGGCTCCAGCAGACGGAAGGCTCCAGGCTCCGAACAGATGTCCTCACTGCAGCGCACAAGTCAACAACAACAACAACGCAACAAACAACAACAAACATGTCCGCCAGCACAAACAAAGGGCTGCTCAGAGGCAAGTCATAAGTCTGGTAACAGGGGCACTATGTAACATTTCTGGTTAGCTGCTTGTGGCCATGGAGATGTAAAAGCAATATTCCACATTAATGCATTAAACCTATCTGTAACGCTTTATAATAACTACACTTACAATAAAATAAAGGGCGAGTGCTATTTTTTTCCCAATGTATTTAATCAGAATTTGTCTTGCCCCAGTGCAGTTATAATATATAAGCAGTTTAAGAAGCATTTTATTGTCAGAGAATCAGGAAGTGCACGGTTAGCATGCTAGTTTTATTAGCATTACCGTGACGGAAAACGCCACTTCGGTTTCTGAAAGTTTTGAAAAGTGCTTATAAACTCATCATTGTGAATCTGTTCTGAATTCATAAGGTGAATGAGGAATAACTTTGGAGCACGTCAAAGCGTTTAAAATAAAATCGTTCTGTTTTTCACCTTTTTAAGACAGTAAAAATCAGATAAATAATTTGTTTATTATGAATTAAGTCTTTGTTCTTACTTTATTAAGGCTATTATAGTTATTATAAAGTGGTATCAAATTCTCTTTCTCAAAGGAGACAAGTTACAGGCCAGATCGGTGGAGAGGCGACCTAACTCACAGTAAGAATACATGTCATTTTTGCAACTGCATAATGCCATACAGTGGAACATTTCAGGCAGGTGGTGAAAATGTCGAATTATCAAACTTTGCTTCTACCTCCTGTGATATTTTGACTGTTGTCTCCACATCACTGTCAGTTCACAGAGTCCGAGGTGACATCCACAAATATAGACACCAAAAACTCGACTCAAAAATATGTAAAATGGTGGAGCAAACCCATGCAAATGTCCCTGCGTAATGACACTCTGCGGTCTGTGTGGAGCGAGTGGTGAAATTACACTGCGAGCGCGCACATGAGCCACCAGGAGCGTGCACGAGGCCGTTTGAAAAGCTGACCTCACAAATGTATTCGGCTGAAACCGTGTAAACAGGCATGCGTCGCGGTGCAGCTTTTAAAAGGGGAGGCTGAGAGGGGATAATGACCCAGAGGAGGTAGAATTCTGATGATTGGAGGTACAGAGGGGGAGTACAGGGACCAGGGCTTTTAAATGTACCAGGGTCTATATATTGCAGTGGTGTTTAGCAGAACAAATATGCACAATGAGAAAAAGTTTGTGAAAGCTTTGAACTGAATGTATGGCGATGTATATAATGCCACACAGCAGATTGGACAGAAGTTAAGTCCTATGTATTATTCAGGAATTTTGAAGAACTTTTTGGATACCTGACCGCACCTTTCTAGGATGCCTATAGTTTAGCTGGAACAGGTCAGAATTTTATGGTGGAGTTTGCTGTTTAACTGTCAGATTGCACGAAGTTTAGCACAAAGCGGGCGTCAATCAAACCTGTTAACGAGGAACGGGAACGAAGGCACCTGATTTGTCTGTTATTAATGTTCACATCTTGATTTATGGACACAATAGCAAAATAAAAACACCAGGATCATGTAGAGCGGGTTAATCCAAACATTTTAAGACCAAAGTGATGAGCCTGACAGCAGCAGTTACAGAGAGAGGGGCCACAGTTTTTTAATATAAAGTGAATTGGAGCCAGATTCGATGGCGCATGCTACACATATCAGTCTGTCTATCTATCTATTATAACTATCTTGCAAAAAAGTTAAAATGCTTGGCCTGGTTATGTCACGATGGAACCTCCTTTAGAAAATACTCATACTTTTTCCTAAGATTTTCTACGTTTTGTGCAGTACGTCTATCCTATTGGTTCAGCAGTTTTACTTCACAGTAATTAAGATTTAGGGGCTAATTAATTTGCAACTAATATTGAGAAAGTCATAAATTACATTCGTCAAATATAGCCTATATAGAGCGGTAGGTATTGACGTCTTTGCCCGCTAATCTGAAGGTTGGTGGTTCAGTGTTTACTATTAAGACTGCAAACCCTTGAGCAAAACACCCCATCCTTTAAACACATAATTTACATATTTTCAGATGCATTCATAATCATTTCTTTATTTCAAACAGACATAGGTTACAGTCTCCTGTCACCTCACGTTTTGCCCCATTGAAAGCTGCTAACAGTCTGTCCACTTGTACCTGATACACTGTGATAAACTGGCTCATGCTTTCATATTTACATAAAGGAGAGGTGAAGGAGCCAGAACCGTAACCACGCGCCGGCTAATGTCCCACACTGTCACTTTATTAGCATGACAAAGAGCACAATCATTTCGGATATGCCTGGATGGCGTTTTCATTTGCGGCGCTCTGATTTATTAACAAAAGTGTCAGGAATGCGGTGAGTGCTTCGGGCCTTGTCCACAAAAAAGAAATTAGAAAAATAATGCAACGAAAATAAAGGACTGTCAGAGGAGAGATGGATGAGGAGGGAGGGAACGAGAGAGGGAGGAGAGAGGTGAGAGGAGGAGAGGATCGGGTAATTAGAACTTCAACACAACATAACAAAAGGAGACCGTGTACTTTGTCACGACTGTTGACATCAGAATAATGTAGAATTTAAGGGGTTGACTGAAAAAGGCTCAAAATCAAGTGCGGTTTAAACTGTTCCTTGTCATTGAGCCAATAATAAAAAGGTAGTAGTCTTGTCTGATAATAATTATTTGAAACAAGTATTGGCGTACTGTCAAAAGTTTACAAGAGAAGTGGAATAGATTTATCATGAATTATGTTTTGTGGGACAGAACAAGAGTCTTCAACGTAAAAAGATGTTATTTCATTCTGGAGCATTCCAAAGTATGGCATTAACCCATCTATTTATCTTGTAAATAGATGTTTATTATTCAGTTACAGCTGCTTTTACACAAAAAGCCTTGAAAAACATAAAGTCTTACTGCGGTACAGTGGGCTTGCCTCCCCACAAATATGACCTGTAACTTGGGACCTGGTGTCCCAAGTTACAGGTCATATTGGAGATACCATGGAGATACCATGGTGGAGATACCATGGTGATACCTCCATGGTATCTCCATGGAGATAGGTAAATTAATGCCAGTGGAACATTCCAGGCAAAGCAACAAAACCTTTTAGTGTTGGCAACTGGAAGAGCCTCCATTAGAACTTAAAGGGGTATCTGCCTTTTTTGTAAATGTTGTGTTTCCCTCAGAGTATATTTAAAAAGCAGCAGTTTATGAAAGTATCAGACCACTGTGCACTGTCTGTGTAATAATAATCAAGTATTTTATCTGTCGTCAACCCGGAAGTAAGTTCTGAAAGCAGTGCTCTGATGCAGCTGCAGTTGAGTGGTCCACTCCCCAGTTTCACTTCTCTCAAAAAAGAAACGCATGAAAATACAAATATGTGAATATTAAGAATGTGCAAAAGGATTTGTAAGAGCTATGCACGAGTCAGACAGATGTAAACACAGATTTTCTCCTTTTACAGTGTGAAAATTTGGGATTCCAGATTTAACCTTTAAGCTCAACTGAAATGAAATGAAACATTTGAAATGAAAGATTTGGGTAATGCAGGTGATTCCCATTCATTTCATGTTCCAGTTCTGATTCTAGTTAGAACATAAAAATCATAAAACCTGCACAAATGGTATTATCTATTTAAACAAGCATTTAAATCAAAATACAATTTTGAGTAAGCTAACGATGAGAGAAACCTGGTATAACAGTTCATAAAAAAGTATTTAATAACAGGTTTCCTTCAACAACTTTACCTTAGGTTATAATACTGTACAATACTATTACTACAATGTGACTTTTGAACAAAGTATTTGTAGTCATACTCTCTCCCGTTCTCATTTAAAAACCAGCACTGGTCTACTCCGGTGTCCTCCCTTTGTCCCTCTTCGTCTCCATAGATCTTACTGTAACGACTTAAGCCAAGCGGCCGCACCTGGCTCGCTAATTAAACAAATAAATTCTCTCCTGGGCGTGAAAAATATGTGCAGTGACCACTCTGATTTATAATACTCTGCAAAGGCCTCCCCATCCATCTGCTGTTCCCATAGAGGCATTGGTCTTTGACTCCGGCCTCCATTG
Organism: Periophthalmus magnuspinnatus; assembly: GCF_009829125.3. Classification (NCBI taxonomy): domain Eukaryota; kingdom Metazoa; phylum Chordata; class Actinopteri; order Gobiiformes; family Gobiidae; genus Periophthalmus; species Periophthalmus magnuspinnatus. The sequence goes on from NC_047140.1 coordinate 13,474,196, forward strand.
TTGACGTTTGGGACTTTGGATCGGGACTTCGCAGCTTTCTGTCCGAGATAAAATGAAAAACACTCTCGTAAAATGCCATAATAATCCGACAGAATCCAAAGCAAACACAGCCGAGTCGTTTACAGCGCGCTCGGGTCGTAATTTCACCACCAAGGACCTGAGAAGGAGGTTACACAGAGAGAGGGACTAGAGTAAAGCAACTCAATACTCCCAAAGTGGACACTGATTTAAGAGCCGACTCTACGTGCAGATATGTAGAAAGGTATTTCAATTAAAGGTGCACTTTGGAACGTTTCTGTCACCAGCTTATCTCCATGGTGATATAAAAAAAATATAGTTACATTAAGCGCATTATATTTTTTTAGTTTAGCTAGTGAATATTGAAGTTACAAGTTAATTAGCTATTGCTCCGTCGGGAATGTTCCACAGTACGGTGTTAATCTTGCCTTTGATACATTACAGGTGCTTTTATTGCTAAAACGTGTGCTCGCCTCTCCACAGATCTGACCTGTAAGTTGATCTGGTGGCATAACCTGCTTTTTTCCATGGAGATAGTTACGTTGAAGTGGTATTACTCCTAAAGATTTACGAGCTGACTCCATGTGCAAATATGTGTAAAGGTGTTTCAATTAAAGGCGCACTATGTAACTTGCTTGTCTCCACGGAGATAGGGAGACGTTTTCCATTTAATTACTTTATTTGAGCCTCTTTTTTTCCCTACACTATCTTTACATTAATACAAGTGCTTAATGGTTAGCTGAAAGGAGTAGGTTGAAGTTAGACATTAGTTATTACTGTGTCTGGAATGTTCCACCATATGGCATTAAACAGGTATCTTTATTGCTAAAACAACTACCCTGAAAAATATGCATTCTTATTGTGAGCGGAGTCACTTCTTCACAGATCACAGACATTTAATTTAGTCTGGTAATGTCAGCTGCTTGTTTCCACAGAGATAGGCAAGTTTAATGCCATACTATGTAACATTCAAGGCAAATGAGGCCAAAATCAAGCTGCTCAATTGGCCCAGGCTCTCACCAGACCTGAATCAAACTGAAAACTAAAAATGCTTGTGTGGAAAAATGGGCCAAAAGTCACATGTGAATAATGCAGCGTCCAGTTTGACAGTACGACAGTGGTCCTAAAAACGTAAAAAACAGAACAAATTCATTTTAAACAGTTTGCAGTGGTCCAAAGTAAGGTATTCCTCACTTCCTTTATGCATTTTGAGCATCCTAATTACTCAACGCAATGAGTTTTTAAGTGCTTTTCACAACTTTCAGAGACTAGAGTAGATATCTGTGTAATCCTTCAGTCGTCCAGGTCTGATTCATACCAAAAGAAAAATAGTTCAGCTGACAGATTTGACTTGTCTTTTGCTATAGAATAGAGTAGAGTTTTGCCGTCACAGTAAACCTAATGACAACTAGCATGCTAACCACGCACTTTCTGAATATCGGACAATAATATGCTTGATAATTGTAAGCAGCAGACTTATTTTGACCTCAGTGGCTGTGTATATATCTGTACTGGAACAATAAACCATTACTATACATTTATGATTTGGTTTTCTTGCATGTTTGGATGGCAGTGTTTTAAATGCCACCCTCCGCTCAATCTCTTTCAATTTAATAAGACTAAAAATATCTACACCAATAAAAGTCTTTCTCCTTCGTCTCCCCACACCCCTCCTCCCTCTTTTCTCTGCTCTGGGACTCTGTAATTCCGTGTGAGTCGACTAAACTCTGGACTAAACCCTCGGCGGACATGTTTAATCCAGGCTCCATACGCCTCCAGGCCTCTGTGTCTCTGAACGACCCCAAGCTCCCCTCACCTTCCCTGGGCTGAGTCTGACCCAGGACCCCCCCCCCCCCCCCCCCCCCCCTTTCTCCACACTCTCTCCGCTCATACTAGACACACGTAGCTCACTTAGCAGTTAGCCCAAGACCCCTCCTCCCTCTCTCCCTCCTTCCTTCCCTCCCTCCTATTTCTCTTTCTCCCTCTCTCCTTCAACTATCTAGACCTTAGTCTGGCCTCCTCTTTATGGGCTATAGACCAATACGTTGCACACGGCTGGACCTCTCTTCCCCTCTCTTTTACCTCCCTTTCTCCTTCTCTCCTCATTTCTCTCTCCCTCCCTTACTCCCCCCTTTCTCTCACCCCTCTGGACTTTAGACCGAAACATTGCAAGTAACTGACTCAGAACCTCCCTTTTTCATCTCCCTCTTTTCATCTCTCTCTCCTCTCTTCACTATCTACATATAGACCCAATCCTTTGCCCTTCTCCTTCCCGTCTTTCTCTCTCCTCTAGACCTCTTCCTTTCTGTCCCTCTCTCTTCCTGCTCTTTCTCCCCTCTCTACCTCCCCTTCTCCTCCATCTCTGCCCCTCTGTCCATCTCAACCTGTCTCCCTCTTCTTTCATCCCCTGTCCTCTCTTTCAATCCCTGCTCTCTCCCTCCTCTTTCTCCCCCTCTCTCTCCCTCCTTCCTCTCAGTCTCTCCCTCTCTTCAGACCTATCCCCTCTTAAAACACCTGTTGGTTTTGTCTCAGTCTCTGGTCGTATCAACACAAAATAAAAACTGCAGTGACCCTGGCCCCCTGCTCTTTATGCAGAAGGCCACTTCTCTATGTTTTCAATAAGATGGAAGATCAAATCAAAAATGGAGATCGATCAATATACAATATTTCTCTATCGCCCAGCCCTATTTTGAGCTATAATAACTGATGAGTATGAAAAACACAGGATAAAAAATAGTAATTCTGATTAACCTATTAAACTAAAAATAAATGTAATCTAATGTAAGAAATGTGTATATTGTTTTTTACAGTGCAGATGTGAGAGAGAGAGAGGGAGAGAAAGTGCCAGGGGGCAGTTTGTCCAGCACACGTTTGACAGAGAGGATCAGAGACCTGCATGTTCTGAGGTCTGACCGCAGAGGCTAGACCAGAGACCAGAGACCAGAGACCAGAGACCAGAGACTAGACAGAGACCAGGCAGAGACCAGAGACCAGTGACCTGAAACCAAGCCAGAGACCAGAGAGAAGAGATGGCAAATGTAAGTTTTATTGAAAATGAAATGTCTTTTATACATTGAAGTTAGAAATAGTTTCCTTTTCTTTTGTCCTACATTTCTTGGATTTCAGCTTCAGTCATTTTCACTGTTGATATATGACAATAATCATTTTAATCATAATCTGAGATGGCTCCTGTATAAATTGTGTATTATCTTAACATCAACACCAATCTTGTACAACATATGATTTTTCTGACAAGACCAATAACGTGTGCATGTCCTCCCTGTGCTCCTGTGGCAGAGTGGTTATCCTATCTCCTCTCAGGAAAGAGGTTGTGGGTTAGATTTCCTGTGTCAAGATATTGTTTAACCAACGATAAAAACATTAAATGTGTTTTGAAAATCTAATTATTTCATTTTAGTTTTTACATTTGTGTGATTGGGGAAACATAGGTGAATGTTGTGAGTGCTTATTGTTGATTTTTGATTTTGCTGCCAACATTCCGAGGCTGCATTTGAACCAGGTCGGCATTAATTTGGCACATTCCTTGTCCAAATGGCGTAATTATGATTGTTGGTTCAGAAATCCCACCCTGAGCTCAGCGAGAGACTGTTGGCTCTGCTCCAGATGAGAGAAAGGAGCGAAAGAGAGGATGAGAGATAGAAGAGTGGGGAGAGAGGCGGGAGGGAGAGAAGAGGAGTAGAAGAGAGGGACAGAGAGAGATGAGAAAGGAGGAAGGAAGAGGGAAGAACTTAGAGGGGGAAGTGGGACGGAGAGAGGAGAAAGAAAGCGAGAGAAAGGACACATGAAGCGGTGGCTGTGAGCCAGGCAGAGTGACACCTCCTCCACAGCGTCCCACACAGAATCTCTGTCCCACTTTTGCAAGAAAGAGGGAGATGAGGGAGAGAAAGAGAGAGGAGAAAGGGGGCATAGAGAGAAAGAGAGAGGGGAGGAGTGTGAGTGAAAAAATGAAAGGGGGAGTAAGAGAGGAGAGAAGATTACAAATGAGATTTCTCTGTATTGTATTGGAGTTTTGGGTTGTAGGTGCCCTCCCATCCTCCTGTATCCTTGTGTGTCAGATGCCCTCCCATCCTCCTGTATCCTTGTGTGTCAGATGCCCTCCCATCCTTCTATATTCCTGTAGTGTTAGTTAATCTGCAGATATTGTGGTCTGTCTATCACCATTATACATTTGTGCACAGGCAATATGGATAAAGGAAACAACAGGAGTATGTGAAGATTGAACCTGCAACCTCCTGGCCTCCTTTTGTAATTTAAAAAAAGTCTAGACTTGAGTAGTTTTTATTCTCAACAAACTCCAGTTCATTATTACATTTGTCTTTCGTGAACGCACATTGAGGTGTGGTGAGGAGAAGGAGGAGGGGCTGAACTCCCAAATCTAATCAGAGTGTAATCAGGTCTGTGCCCCGTGAGCCGCCCCGCCCCCGTGAGCTCTGAGGGGGGTGCTGTTCCCCTGACCCACTTTAACATGTGGGTCAGCTGTGATCAAGTCTCACTGTCTGAAATCAACAGAGGAACATCAAAAAGAAAAAAAAAAGACAGACACAGGGAGAACATGCAAACTTGAAAGGCTCTGTCAAAATGCATGTAAACCCCCACAACTATGATGGAACTGTCTTGGTTTGAATCTCCCAGAAAAAAAATCGAATTAAAGTGTGACTAAACTCCTCCCACAACCACATTCAAATAAGGTTAGGGGTATGGAGGTATAGGGAACCACGCGATTGGTCTAACAGGTATTCAAACTCCGCCTCTGCAGCCAGGTGTTTGTATCAGAAACATCTGGCTGTCATCAGGGCAGTCCTGTGTGATGTCATATAGTACTTGAAATTGCAGAGGCAGCACACACTCAGTTTGACAATTTTTGAACATAAAGCTGCAAATTTTTCAGATTTGTACTAAAGTTGATCAAAGAATGACTAGGAAAAGTCGGTGATGCTACAAAAACACCAGATACACAGTTTAGTCACAAAAAAGTTGGTTTAGTGTTTAATGACATGGATTTTAGCTGCTCCATCTGTATTAACTATTATTGAGCTATATGTTGTGACGTCACCTGAAACCCAACAATTTCTGAAAAGCGTCTCTTTGAATAGCAGTTTAGATCGTGTTTGGATCAGAAAGATAGTAAATGTAGTAAAGTACTTAGAAAAAGTATACATTATAGGTATCTCTACTTTACTTTACTTTACTAGATTTTAAAGTGGATACCTTTTAATTTGATCTGAGCAGGCAAATGGATTGAAATGTGGAAGTATTTTTTTTATTCTGTTGAAGAAAATTCTGCACAAATCTTTATCAAAATCTATAAATTTGAAGCTTCATTAATCTCAAAATCTGCTCAAAACACTTTTTTACAGTTTGAGTACATTTTTAAACGGGTATTTTGACACTTTTAGTAGTTTTTTTTTTTCCATGTGATACTTTTACTTGAGTATTTTTTTGCTCTGGTATCTGTACTTTTACTTAAGCAACAAAACTGAGTACTCCTTCCACCACTGGTTTGTGTTTAGTGCATTTAGATTCTTGCAGTGGTGAGATTTGAACAGCTCTCCTCCCTTGTTACTCCGTGCACCCTCTCCTCGTCTCTTTGACCTTATGCTGAGTTGTGCTGTTGTTTGAGCTGAAAGACACATTGAAAACATAGAAGGCCTGCTGCCTGCTGAGCCCCATGTGTATGTATGAGAGTGCTCGTCTCAAACAGTATCCCAGTGCAGAATACATTAGCCCAGGCTCTGTCCTCTCAGTGCAGGGCAGTCAAAGCACCTCCAACAGCCAAAATTTGAAACGCGGCTTTATGCATCCTCTTGTGTCACTATTATACAGTTATGAACTCAAAGTCACTGGGACGAGTTGTACACTATAAAAATGTAAATATTTTAGCAAGTTTACATCTATTTAGTTATTTGGCGCAGGGTTGCACATTTTTGGAGATGGGTGATATATGTTAAAAAGTCAGATTTTGTTCATGGATCCAGAAACACACTTCTACAACACTTTCTGAAGATGTGAGTCTGGTCAACGGGGAATCACCCGCAGTTCAAATAGGTGTGATTGACAGGTGGATTAGCCAGGGACACACATGATCCGTCCGTATCAAAACAAATATGGCTGTTTATGACTGAAATATGAACTGATAAACAAATACAAGAATCCTGTGCATTTCAGAACATGTTTGTGCCGATCTAAACTAGAGGTACAACAAGATGTTTCCATTATAAAGACAGGATATTTACTGTATTTTCCGGAGTATAAGTCGCACCAGCCCAAAAAAATGCATAATAATGAAGAAAAATACACATATTTCACATATAAATCGCATCTGAGTATAAGACGCACCCCTGGCCAAACTATGAAAGAAAGTACAACTCATAGTCCAGAAAATGTGGTACTTCTTTGCAGAGGACATTTTGTTATCTAAATAACTACAGTCTTTGCAATTTGATGACTAAGATAACCGTGATGACTCAAATTGCGATTTTGATTTGATTATGACATATGGTGCAGCTGATATTTGGTGTAAACAATTTAATGATATCTATGTATACAGATATGATTAGTAGCCACTTATTGTACTAATACTTTTGCTCACTCTTTGCTCAGTATCTTATAGTATTGTACAACTTTCTGCAAGTGGCACGTCACCTGCATGATTCCACAGAAATGGCGTTAACACCATACTTTAAAACATTCTCCAAGGAAATAAACAAGTTTTATGCTGTAGTGTGGAATATTATAGCCAAAGGTGCAGAATTTCAATGAGAACAAGCAGGACGAGGCCCTCCTCCAGGTCAAATAAGAGTCAGGTTTGTGGACATGCAAGCCCGCTCACTATAGGCCTGTCACCATAAATACTATTGACTCATCGTTCAATAAATGATGGATTTAATGGAATTATTGGACGGAAGTATTTTTGGGGGACTGTTTCTTTGCACTAGTGGGGAAGTTTTGGTTATTTTTCTGTACTATGATCAGATTTGAGCTGCAGAGGGTTAAATTATGAACTTCTTTGACTCATTATAGACACAAACTAACTACTTAAGTGTTGCATTCTGTTATTTATTTATTGCAGGTAATGTTTTTTAACAATATTGTACATTTAGAATAGATTTTGGGGCCAATTTTACTTTTCTAATTTGGTTTCAACAATATCATTTATCATCTATATTTACTTTATTATTTACCCAAAAAACATGCTTTTATTTTAGTCAGTTATTTGGCAAAATCCATACTGTATCTTTAAATAAACTACATAATAAATAATAATCTAGACTAGTTTATAGTTATTTATTTTGATTTCTATTCTCTTGCTGTTTCCCCACTGTGTCCCACAATGGGGATTTTCTAAATATCATTCTTTGTACTTCGATGTAGACAGAATGCAGTCGTCTGATTTTGTCACAAAGTGCTGTTTTTACAATAAACTCTCTGTGGGTTATTTCCAACAACCTGGCAACCGCCCCTCCCGCTCTGCCTCCGCTTTTGAAGAACCTGGCAACCCGCGCTCCCAGTGGCCCCCCGCACAAGCGCACCTCTGGCCCCTCACGCCGCATTAAACAAAATCTATATGAGGAAAGTAAATTTACCTTTTTAACAAGGAAAATATTTAGGTACCCAGCCCTAATTCTTGTTTTTAGTCTCCCTTTAAGTAAAAAAAGATGATATTTGTTTTAAATTCAGATGGGTTTCTCATTCGTTTTGCTTGCTTAAATTTAAACAGAGAAAGACAGATGCAGCTGAGTGAGTTTAATTTCAGACCTGTATTCTCATTAGGTGCACCAGACAGGAGCAGCCAATGTTAACTCACTTTGATTCATTTCCGCTGAACATTTCTGAAAACTACAAAAGCAAAATGTAAACACACAACTTTATGACGAATCTTTGAAAGAAATGGTTCTGCTCTTTTGAGAATCAGGCGCTCAGTCGTCAGAACATCTGTCTCTGGTTCAGACAGTGATCAAACTTTATGAATTAAACAAACACCGAACTGTAATGACAAACTGAGACCAACGGTGGATTATTCTTTGAAATAATGAAAGCGACGGAGCAGATTGGCAGCCTCGCTTCTGTCAGTCTGTCTCAGTATAACCAAAATACATCACCCCTACAGGGACAATAAACTGAACCTTAACCTCCATCTTCCTTCATCAAAGAGAAGAGAAAGACATTTGCTAAATTTGTATTATTTTTCCTCACAATAATAGTTCCACTTTGTCTGGTCTGAAGCTTTACATTTCCCAAGTGCAGCAGAGAAACACCAGGATTCATCTACAGAGGCCTTTCAAGTGTAAAAACATTCAAAAACACTAACCTCTCCCTCTCTCCCTCTGCCCTTTCTCTTTTCCTCACTCTCTCCTTCACTTTCTCCTTTTCACTCACCTTCCTTCCTCTTCCTATTTTCTGTTATCCCCCCTTTCTCTACCTCTGTCTCTTCTTTTCTTCCCTCTCTCTTTCCCTGCCCCTTCCTCTTTCTCCCTTCGTCACATTCCTCCGTACCCCTTCTTCCTTCTATCTCTTCTCCCTCTCTCTCCTTCTCTGTCTGTCCCTGCTGTGTTTGTGAAAAAGAATTTCCCCTCGGCGACAATAAAGTCTAAAGTCTAAAAGTCTAAAGCCTAAAGTCTTAAGTCTCCCTCCTTTCTTCTATGTCTTCTCTCCCTCCATCTCTCCACTCTTTCCCTCTCCTCTCTCTTTCTTCTCTCCCTCCCTCTCTCAGCTTTATGTGTGAACCAGCTCAGCGTCTGTCTCTCCACTAAACTCTCCCTGATCAATACTCCTCCTCTGGCCTCTCCTCTCTCTCTGCTCCTTTCCTCTGGATTTCAATATCACGCCTGTTCGCTCACTCGCTCGCTGCTGTTGCCACAGGCGCCGCATGAATTTACCAACACAAAAAATAAAAACAATAAAAAATACAAGAGAGAGACCGGAGCGTTAGAAGCCCGCGGCAAATCTTGTGAAGGACGTTTACTGCCTGGTGTGAACCGTGGAGCGGAGGAAACGCACAGAGCCAAAGGCCAGAGGACGCACAGCCGCTTACCTGGCAACCCCCCTCCCGCTCGCCCTCCGCTTTTCAACAACCTGGCAACCCGCGCTCCCCGTAGCCCTCAGCACAAGCGCACCTCTGGCCCCTCGCGCCGCGTAAAGCAAGCGCTCCTCTGAAGTTTGTCCTGGTTTATTTTGGGAGGTTTAAAGACTCCTGGATGCTCTCTTCGCCTCTCCCTCCTCCTCCTCTTCCTCCCGTCGCTGTGAAAAAGGGAAAAAATGGAGAAAAAATAGGAAAGGCAGGAATAGTTGGCGAGTTTTCATGTTTTTGAGATGCCAGAACTCAACGGTTTGACAAGGATGCGTCGATTATGCATGGAAATACTATAACAAGGTTTGAATTGATCTATTGGCTCTAAACCAGGACTAAACTAAGACTAAACCAGGACTAAACCAGGACTAAACTAGGACTAAACCAGGACTAAACCAGGACTAAACTAGGACTAAATCAGGACTAAACTAGGTCTGACCCAGGGCTAAAATAGGTCTAAACAAGATTTAAATCAGGCCTAAACTAGGTCCAAGCCAGATCTTAACCACATATTACCAAGGGCTAGTGTTGTCAAAATACTACATTTTCAAAGTCGATTTCGATACTAAGGAATAGACTCAATACTCAATCCTGATTCTGATATCACAATGATAATTTTTAAAAAATAACTTCCATAGTGGTCCATGGATGTATACTAGTCTGTGTGTTTTATAATTGTTCTGATACAGATCAAGATCATTCTAAAACTTCTCAGGAAAGGTTCATTTCTGTCCTGTGAATATGATGTTTTTAGTATCAATATCTGCTCAAATGAGTATCTATTTTCGCTTCACGATTTTAGATACTTTTGACAACCCTACCACGGGCAAAACTGAACCAGGTGTAAATTAAATCCAAAGCAGCCATAAACCAGGTCTAGACCAACTGTGAAATAGAACTAAACTATGTCTCAACCAGGTCTAAGCCAAGTCTAAACCTGGTCTGAACCAGGCCAGAATCAGGTCCATATCCTCAGGTCTATATACTGGCAGGACAGTGGCTAAGTGGCTGGCAGCCTTACCACACAGCAAGAGGATTCCAGTTTTGATTCCCACACTCTTGTTTCTGTGCGGAGTTTGCATGTTTAAAAAGACCCAAGCTCATCACATACGGGAAATAATGAAATCCTCATTCTATAAATTGCACAGTAAAGCAAACAAACAAATAAACAATACACAATAGACTTTGGTGTCATTGTGGCTAATTTTCCCCCTGCAATCACAAGATCATTGGTTCTGTCCCAGCGGTGCAGTAGGATTATTCAGATAACCACATTCTTAGAGAATTGTACTTAATTTGATCTAAATCTATTGACCAAATTTAGTCATAATTAAGATACTGAAAAATTGATGCAAGTGGTTTTCCCAAAATATAAAATATAATTCAAAGAAAATTATTATTTCCACTCAAACGTCTCCTCACTGAATCAAAGAAAATATTAAGTTAAAGCCACAGTAAGCAACTTTTAATTCACAAATAGAATAGAATATAATAAGAACATGTTTGGGTTTTTTTGTTTGTTTGTTTGTTTGTTTTATTTGGATGTTTTTATTGCACTGAAAATTGCATTTCCATAAACCTGTCTATTATTTGGCCTGGAGGAGCGGCTCGTCCTGCTTGTTTCCATGGAAATGTTGTTCCTTTGGCTATAATAATCCACAGTATGGCATAAAACATATCTATATCCATGGAGAATGTTCCAAAGTATGGTTTTAACTTTCTATTTCCATGGAATCGTACAGAGGACGTGCCATGTCCAGAAAGTTACATAGTGTTACATACATAATATTTAAATAGCAACTGGCTGAAAATATTGCAATAAAACCTTATATCTGCCATATTTTAATCTTAATTAATTCAGAGGTAAATTAATTAAAATAAAGACTGAGATGTTTGATAGAAAACCTTGTGCATAAACACATGTCCTTTTCATGAACTCTTCAAATCATAAAACAAAACAGGGCCTTTCTTTTAAACTTCCTCTTTACAAAAGTGAAAGAAAAAACAATAATTTAAATGAATATAACAGGGTGGAGAGGTTTGGAGAGGTTAGTGCTTTGTGCTGAGTTTACGCCTTTAAAACGCTCCTCCTAACCCTCTGAATGAACTGCGAAGGCCAGAGCTAAACATTTGTTTATTTATGAGAGAAAAATACATGTTTTTGGCACAAATTTCACCTTTTTCCATTATTTTTGTGTTTCTGCTAAAGGCCAGAGCTCTCCTCCCCTATGGAAAAAAAACTGGCACCTGATTTTGATTTGAAAAGAGTCTGAGGGCAGAGGATTTTTAAAAGAAACAGGTAGACATTTGGCCTGTACAATTTATAGACTTAAAAAAATCCACTTTTCAGAGCTTTTACCCATGTTATAGTTGTTTCCCGTCACCATTTACTCACCACGTTGTATTTGGAGTCATTTGTGCATGTTTGTGTAATCTTTAATTGCTTATTTTCAAGATGCCATATTGCCAATCAAACCCCATTTTCACCATCCCCAGTACACGCCCACTGCTCTGTATTCACTTCGTTCTCCAATTTAATTTCCTTAATCAGTGATACGTGTAGGATTCAGCAGCGTCGCATAGTCATTTTGGCTAGCGTGATGTGCAGCTATCCACAGGAGGGGTCCAATCCTTGTTATGAGGAAACGTGGTTTTCTATCGTGGAAGTCAGCGGGCACGTTTCTTTTATTAAGTCATTTTAGATCAATATTGCGATTTACAGCTCTCAAAACGTAACACTGTGTATCTAACCCAAACTGCATGCACGACACTCCACCTGAACTGGAGATGTTGCAAAGATGTAACTTCTGAATCATGAGTTTAATCTGCCTTTTTAATCATAAATACCAAAAAATACCAAATCGTCAACTAACTCACTCACTAATTTCTCTTTCTGCTCTTGTCCCATATAAATCTGGAGGGGAGGGGGGCAACAGTAGGTCAGTTGGTAGAGTGTTTGTCCACTGATCCGAAGGTTGGCGCGTCGAATCTCGCTCTTACACGACATAAACATCATTGGCTGGAGTGGTAACCCGCCTCGCCCCCAGTGTGTACACCGGTGTATGAATGTGATAGATATTCCACTGCGAAATACAATATAATCAATATAATCAAAAGAGAAAACTGTCTCTTGCCCCATCTGAGAGTATGACATCATCACATTGTAGAATCTGAAATAGTCCATTATACCGTGATAAACACATAAACAGGAGCCTGTGCATTCGTCAGCGCAGTGTGGCTTTGTGATTTCCTTGTACGACATAAAATGGCCGTCGCTCATAAATTCTGTGGTTAAGTCTCCATCTGGTCCTGTGTCTGCGAGGGGACCGTGATGGACAGGTACACTGTAAAACATACATCTAGAGTCGTACAAAAGAGGGAGGCTCTACCTTCACTGCAAACTGCCAACGGAGGAAACAGGCATTCAGATCTATCAAACCCTTTCCCCACATCACTAGTACTCACATGCATGCATTTTCACGCACGTGCACAGCCAAAAATATCGTAAATGTGTTACCGTATTGCACAAAATTGCACACAGTTTACAAAAATGTGGAGGTATTATGCAAAACTGATTTTATTTTAGCTTTCTACCATGTTATGTTCCCTCATCAAAAACACACCTGAAGAGGTTTTCCTTGCGGTTAAAAGTACAACAAGCCTACGTCACACATGCACGCTGATAGTGATGTGATAGAGTGTCAAAAACGAAAGTGAAACTTATAAAACATCTTAATATGTTGATTTTGGCCAATATATCTTTTCAAAACTATAAAAGGTAACATAGTGATCTAAATATGTTATGTGTTAGCAGATAATACCCCTAGAAGTAAAATACCCCCTCTTTAAAATATAAAACAAGACATACTCCCCAAACGTTATTATGTTATGGCTCTGTTTATTCTTTATTTGTCAGGGACCATGCACAAATTCATTAATCTTACAAAAGAAAAGATGATTTGTTTCAGGTTTAGCTACTGCTACTTTACATTTACAGTCCCTGGGCAGGTGAACATACATTAAAAATACACAATTCATTACAACTTCATTATAAGACTATCAGTTCTTCATTGACATTAGCAGTTAAATACAATAAAATGTCCCCATGTCCAATACAGTATGTTTTATGTTTCCTACAGTCCATATCAATATATAAAAATCATTATGTGCAGGTTTTTACAGTGAAACAGAACAGTGCAAATGAACTAGACTGATGTTGACAAAATTGGTTATTTAAAATGCACTTTTTCAAATATCTAGTAAAATTATTCAACTCTACAGACAGTTTCAGACTGTCTGGAAGCTGATTCCACTGTCTGGCTCTTCTCCAGGTTTGCAATCAAAAATTACCAAGAGAGTTTTGAGTATTTAAAATGCAAATACTTATTAGGTCACTTTAATTTGTTCCAAAGGGAAGTACATTCTCAAGATAAAACAAAACAACAAAAAACAAAACAAAGGGTGTCACACGGGGATGCAGGAGGATGGGAGGGCATCTGACACACAGGGATAAAGGAGGATGGGAGGGCATCTGTGTTTTTTTACAGTGCATTTTCTGGTGCGCTCAGAGGAAGTGGAGATGAGGATTTATGTCGTGGCGTTGGTTTTAGTTTTGGCCCAGAGCCCATTCTGTGAGAGGCACCTTCTGCTCACTGACACACAGGGAGACAGAAAGAAAGAGAGAGAGACAGAGGGGAAGGGAGACAAGAGAAGAGAGGAGGGAGTGAAAGAGAGAGAGAGAGAGGGTGGGAGAGAGGGAGTGAAGAGATAGGGAGGAAATAGAGAGGAAGAGAGCGAGGGAGGACAGAGAGAGGGGGAGAAGAGAAAAGGGAGGGAGGAGAGACAGAGGGGGCATGGGGACAAGAGAGGAGAGGGGGTGAGAGAAGAGAGGACAGAAGAGAGGGAGGAGAGGGGACAGACATGGAGAAAAAAAAGGAGAGAGTGAGGGAGAAAAGAAATGGAGAGGTAAGAGAGGAAAAGAGAGAGAGAGTGAGGACGGGAACAAATGGAGAGAGAAACAGGAAAGAAAGAGAAAGAGAGGAGAGGGAAAAAGATGTAGGGGATGAGAGAAAAGAGAAGAGAGGGGGAGAGAGGTGGGGAGGAGAGAAGGGACTCAGAAAGAGGGAGGGAGATTAGCAGATGAGAGAAGAGATAGGAAGAGAGAGAGAGAGAACAGAATAAAGAAATGGAGAAAAAGAGTGAGGAGAGACCTAGCGAGCGAGCAAGAGACAAGAGGGGGAGAGAGATAGAGACAAGAAACAAAAAGTTCCATAGTGCACTTTTCATTTTTCTTTCCAGTAAAGCTCATCCATTTTGTCTCTCTCCTCCTCCCTGTGATTAGTTGTTAGCTGTTAGCCGTTCGCTTGTTTGGCTCTGTTTGTTCTTAAACACATTTTAGCAGCACATTGTTGTGGAGTATTTTATTTTTAGCTTGAGTTCGAGGGGGGGCGGCCATCTTGTCACTTTTCCCCTGAGAATCAGAGACTTCAGATTTCACATGCAAATAAGCCAAGGATACACACACAAAACTACAATATAATACACTGTAAACAGATTTTATATACCGGTATGTATGTGTGTGTATATATATATATATATATATATATATATATATATATATATATATATATATATATATATATATATATATACAAAACTACAATATAATGTACACTGCAAACAGATTATATAAATATACAACACTACAATATATAGAACAGACACTGCAAACAGATTATATATACAACAATACAATATAACACACACTGCAAAAAGTCCCGTTCACAGGACAGAAATGACTCTTTCCTGAATATCTTTTGAATGATCTTGAGCTGTAGCAGAACAAGTGTAAGACACACAGACTAGTATACACACATGGACCACTATGAACCTACTGGACGACTGAGGGATCACACAGATATAACTCCACATGGGGATATAAAGAGAGTTTATTCACTATTGTATCGAAATCAAGTTTGATATTTTAGAACTGTGACAACACTACACGGCAAAATATTAATATTGCTGATTTGCAAAAACAGAACAGTGCAATTTAAATTTTTTTTTTTTTTTTTGTGTAGATCGACTTGCAAACACTGAAAGGCCCTGTACACAATTAGTTTCCATGTATTTGAGCAAAATACTCTACATCTATACTTTAGCATCTAAAGCGTTTTATTGCCCAATTATCAGGAAGTGTGTGTTAGCATGCAAGTTAGCTTTACCATCATGGCAAAACTCTACTCTGGTCTCTGAGAGTTGTGAAAAGTGCTTATAAACTCATCACAGTGAATAATGAGGATGCTCAGAATGCATAAGATAAGTGAGTAGTAACTTTATATCACTGCAAACTGTTTAAAATGAACCAGTTCTGACAGTAAAATCAGAGCAGCACCTTTAATTTTACATCCAAAATCCTCACAATTTTTAGTTCTTATATGAGAAGAGGAAGAAAGGGGGAGGAGGAGTTGGAGGAGTGGTGATGTCCAAGCCCTGCGGCGGCTCTTAATGCTTTAAGAGCCCTAATCTGAGCTCAGAGGAGTGGGAGTGAAACATTTAAAGAAGAGGAGGATGTCCAGAGTGTTTCTAGTCCTATTTTAAACACAATTTCTATAAGCACACATTTAAACACAGTGGTGCTTCCGATTAGCAGAGGGGTGAGCTAAATAATCACATTACTTTACATTCATTTGGTTGACAGGACATTTGTGCAGCTCATAGATTTAGCATATTTAGAGTATTTTAGAAGTATTTTAGATGTTGTAACTGACTATATGATTAAAGCTACACTAAAAATAGCTTATCTTTTGTACATCAGAACAACACAGTCACTCCGCACTTTAAATCTCAACTAATTCTTCTTTTTATCTCTTCTTATTGGCATTTGACACAAGTTAGAGAAAGTGACATCTTGGTTTTATATTATACTGTATTATTGTTGTTGTTGTTCAGCACTTTGGTAAACTTTGTCTGTTTTAAATGTGCTCTCTGAATAAACTTGATTTGCTGAGTTAAAAACAAACATTTAAAAGAAGAAACTACCATTTTATTTGCTTGCAAAACTCTTTAAAATGCAATGTCATCAGAATGGAAGCCAGGGGAGCACGGGTATAGCACCAAATTCTGGGCTCTAGGTAAAAAAATGATTACACACTACATATTGTCTAATGAAAAATGCATATTACAGACTTTGTGAGGGGCCCCTCCCTGCACTGGGCCCTGGGTAAACAGTACACTATACCGCTCCAGTCCGACATGAAGCAGCCATAACACATTAGCTGACATACGATGACTTTTACGATGGTTTTAAGTTTTTATAGCTAAAAATAAAGAATCATTTTGAATTTCCAGGGTAAAAATGGGAAAAAAACAAAAACAAAACTGTGCCCTGAACCCCTTTCTGTGCTGAGCCTTCTACTGCTCCTGTGTCTAGATACTATCCAAATTATGTAAAAAAAATAAATAAATAAAACTATTGTAAATGCCTTTAAACCAGGTTCTAATATAGCTGAGAGTTTTCTTTTATTTACCAAATGCTTCTTGTTTTTACATTTTTTTTGTTTACTCATTTTTACAGCTCTATTAAACCATCACTAAACATGAAATAAGATGAATGTGTTTCTAAGAGCCCGTGTGCTCTTTTAGGCGCTAAACCAGTTGAAAATCATTTGACTAAACTATATTTTTACAATTAAATTTCACCAAATCTGGGCAATACAACCAGCCCGAAGAAACGACGTGGGGCCGTCCTCCCGTGGACCCACCACCTGCGGGAGGAGCCATGAGGGGCGGGTGCGGACATGGAGACTAGCTCTGGGGACATGGAATGTCACCTCGCTGGGGGGGAAGGAGCCTGAGCTTGTGCGGGAGGTTGAGCGTTACCGGCTAGATATAGTCGGCCTCACCTCCACGCACAGCTTGGGCTCTGGAACCCAACTTTTTGAGAGGGGTTGGACTCTCCATTTCTCTGGCGTTGCCCGCGGGGAGCGGCGGCGAGCTGGTGTGGGCTTGCTCATTGCCCCACAGCTCAGCCGCTGCGTGTTGGGGTTCACTCCGGTGAACGAGAGGGTCGCGTCCCTGCGCCTTCGGGTCGGGGACAGGTCTCTCACTGTTGTGTCGGCCTACGGGCCAAACAGCAGTGCAGAGTACCCGGCCTTCTTGGAGTCCCTGGGAGGGGTACTAGACAGTGCACCAACCGGGGACTCCGTTGTTCTCCTGGGGGACTTCAACGTCCATGTGGGTAACGACAGTGACACTTGGAGGGGCGTGATTGGGAGGAACGGCCTCCCCGATCTGAACCCGAGCGGTGTTTTGTTATTGGACTTCTGTGCTAGTCACAGCTTGTCCATAACAAACACCATGTTCGAGCACAAGGGTGTCCATCGGTGCACATGGCACCAGGACACTCTAGGTCGGAGGTCGATGATCGACTTTGTTGTCGTGTCATCTGACCTTCGACCACGTGTCTTGGACACTCGGGTGAAGAGAGGGGCTGAGCTGTCAACTGATCACCACCTGGTGGTGAGTTGGATCCGCTGGCGGAGGAGGAAGCCGGACAGACCTGGCAGGCCCAAGCGCATTGTGAGGGTCTGCTGGGAACGTCTGGCGGAGCCCTCTGTCAGGGGGGTCTTCAACTCCCACCTCCGGGAGAGCTTCTCCCTGATCCCGGGGGAGGTTGGAGACATGGACTCCGAGTGGGCCATGTTCTCCACCTCTATTGTCGATGCGGCTGCTCGTAGCTGTGGTCGTAAGGTCTGGGGTGCTTGTCGCGGCGGCAATCCCCGAACCCGGTGGTGGACACCGGAAGTAAGGGATGCCGTCAAGCTGAAGAAGGAGTCCTATCGAGCCTTGTTGGTTCGTGGGACTCCTGAGGCAGCTGATGAGTACAGGCGGGCCAAGCGTGCTGCGGCTCGGGCAGTCACAGAGGCAAAAACTCGGGGTTGGGAGGAGTTCGGGGAGGCCATGGAGGAGGACTATCGGACGGCCTCAAAGAGATTCTGGCAAACCGTCCGACGCCTCAGGAGGGGAAAGCAGTGCTTCACCAACACTGTTTACAGTGCGGGTGGAGAGCTGCTGACTTCGACTGGGGATGTTGTCGGGCGGTGGAAGGAATACTTTGAGGATCTCCTCAATCCCACTGTCACGTCTTCCGAGGAGGAAGCAGAAACTGGGGACCCAGAGGCGGACTCGTCCATCACCCTGGCTGAAGTCACTGAGGTGGTTGGCAAGCTCCTCGGTGGCAAGGCTCCGGGGGTGGATGAGATCCGTCCTGAGTACCGTCTTGGCTGACACGTCTCTGCAACATCGCGTGGCGGTCGGGGACAGTACCTGTGGAATGGCAGACCGGGGTGGTGGTCCCTCTGTATAAGAAGGGGGACCGGAGGGTGTGTTCCAATTACAGGGGAATCACACTCCTCAGCCTTCCCGGTAAGGTCTATTCCAGGGTACTGGAGAGGAGAATCCGACCGATAGTCGAACCTCGGATTCAGGAGGAGCAGTGTGGTTTTCGTCCTGGTCGTGGAACACTGGACCAGCTCTATACTCTTCATCGGGTCCTCGAGGGTTCATGGGAGTTTGCCCAACCAGTCCACATGTGTTTTGCGGATCTGGAGAAGGCATTCGACCGTGTCCCTCGTGGTGTCCTTTGGGGGTGCTCTGGGAGTATGGGGTCCGGGGCTCTTTGCTAAGGGCTGTCCGGTCCCTGTATGACCAGAGCAGGAGCTGTGTTCGCATTGCCGGCAGTAAGTCAGACCTGTTCCCAGTGCATGTTGGACTCCGCCAGGGCTGCCCTTTGTCACCGGTTCTGTTCATTATATTTATGGACAGAATTTCTAGGCACAGCCAGGGGCCGGAGGGGGCCTGGTTTGGGAACCACAGGATTTCATCTCTGCTGTTTGCAGATGATGTTGTCCTGATGGCTTCTTCGAGCCAGGACCTGCAGCAGGCACTGGGGCGGTTTGCAGCCGAGTGTGAAGCGGCTGGGATGAGAATCAGCTCCTCCAAATCCGAGGCCATGGTTCTCGACCGGAAAAAGGTGGTTTGCTCTCTCCGGGTGGGTGGTGAGTCTCTGCCCCAAGTGGAGGAGTTCAAGTATCTCGGGGTCTTGTTCACGAGTGAGGGAAGGATGGAGCGGGAGATTGACAGGCGGATCGGTGCAGCGTCTGCAGTGATGCGGTCGCTGTATCGGTCCGTTGTGGTAAAGAAGGAGCTGAGCCGGAAGGCGAAGCTCTCGATTTACCGGTCAATCTACGTTCCTACCCTCACCTATGGTCATGAGCTTTGGGTAATGACCGAAAGGACAAGATCGCGGATACAAGCGGCTGAAATGGGCTTCCTCCGCAGAGTGGCCGGGCGCACCCTTAGGGATAGGGTGAGGAGCTCGGTCACACGGGAGGAGCTCGGAGTAGAGCCGCTGCTCCTACACGTTGAGAGGAACCAGCTGAGGTGGCTCGGGCATCTGCTCAGGATGCCTCCTGGACGCCTCCCTAGGGAGGTGTTCTGGGCATGTCCCACCGGGAGGAGGCCCCGGGGAAGACCCAGGACACGCTGGAGGGACTATGTCTCTCGGCTGGCCTGGGAACGCCTTGGGGTCCCACCGGAGGAGCTGGAGGACGTGTCCGGGGTGAGGGAAGTCTGGGAGTCCCTGCTTAGACTGCTGCCCCCGCGACCCGGCCCCGGATAAGCGGAAGAAAATGGATGGATGGATGGATGGATGGGCAATACAATACATAAAACAGCATTTGATATGAGAATGTATTCATTTTAAAAAACGATCTTGCTAAACGCTATGAGTTAAGGCTGCAAGATTCAACACAACTGAAATCGAAATCGCAATTTGAAAGGACGCAACTAGCAAATCTCAGAGGTTGCAATATTTGAAGTACCATAACAATAAAAGCTCCTGTCTTATTCTGCATAAAAAAACGCTAACCCTGTAGTTCAGATCTGTACAAACAGTTGTGAAATGTGATTCTTGTATTAGTTTCAGTCTTTTGTCAAGTCTTCTGGCCTTGTTTAAAATGTGAACTTTGAACAGAATCCTAATATAAAAACATAAATCGCAAATCTAATCTCAATCACGATGCTTTTGAGAAAAATTGCAATTCGATATTCCCCAAATTGTTCAGCGTAACTTTATAATTACGGTCAATTACTACAAAATGAATGTTGAAATATGTTCAGAAACCACAAAGAGGAGATTTTGCCAATTAAATAAATACCTCAATATGAAAAGCATTTTGCACAAACCCAAATTCTGAGTCCCAAATTTGTCCCAAAGCTTTCTCTGACATAAACAGCCTAATGACGAATGCAGCGGTTAGCTTTTCCACCCACACATTTCAACACATCCCCGGAGAAAAATAGACTTAGACGCTAAATGCTAAACATATGCAATGTATTTAGCAACCACAACAACACTGAAGTGAGAGGCGATTTTAGGCTATTTGTATCAATACATGAATTACACCATTACATGTGTGTGTGTGTATGTGTGTGTGTGCGTGAGATGTGTGGGGGTGTGCGTGAGATGTGTGGGCGTGGTTTTCCAGGGGTGTGTGTGTTTATCCATGCATAATGGAGCAATTAGGCCATTAGAAATACAGGTGTGCAAGTGTGAGTGAGGGCAGGTTGGGTCTCCGGAGCAGAGCCGAGCAGCAGCAGCAGTGTGGAGTTTGGAGTGTGGAGTGTGGAGCAGACGCTAGTTGGGCACACGGTCGCGGTTCTAGGGAGCATGTAACGTCAAAAAGAGCAGAGCCAAAGTGTGAGCGGCGGCAGGAGACGGAAGAGTGGCCCAGCGACAGGGCACTTTGTAGGAAACGTGGAGAGAGAGGAGTATGTCAGCCCCCCTCCTCTCAGCTAAGTGGCTTTTCTTATAAGCCGGGGTGGCTGGGTCAGGACTAGCAGCTCCCACTGTGGATTTGGCTTGATTTTGTCTGCGTTTGAGCTCTAACCACCAGCTACATATTAAAAATCTCACCTGCGGGACAATAAACAATAATACTGTGATAAAAAGGGTCGACAATAACAGTTTGTGGGATATTTGATATAATAATGATAATCACCAACAAAGATAATCACCATTATATCTCTAGAATGTGCAGGACAAACCTACTTTTAATTAAATCTTTATTAAGAACACAGAATCTGGTTCAAAATGAAAAGAAAAAAAAATTAATACATTGCACGTTTTAATGTATACAGACACAAACATCAATGTCTTGTTGTTGTCACTTATAACAATGTACATTACTATACCAGTTGTTTAAATGTGGAACCTATTCATAATATTAAAATTGTTGTTTATATCCATAATATTTTTAAACTTAATAATAATAATTGTTAATCGCAATTACACTGCCTGGCCAAAAAAAAAATCACACACTCTAATATTTCGTTGGACCACCTTTTGAATTCGCTGTGGCATAGTTTCGATTTCGCTTCTGTAACGTCACAAGATTTATTTCCATCCAGTGTTGCATTAATAAGATGTTGCATTGATGATGGTGGAGTCTGACGCTGCACAAAGCTTCTCCAGCACATCCCAAAGATTCTCAATGGGGTTAAGGTCTGGACTCTGTGGTGGACAATCCATGTGTGAAAATGATGTCTCATGCTCCTGAATCACTCTGTCACAGTTTGAGCCCGATGAATCCTGGCATTGTCATCTTGGAATATGCCCGTGTCATCAGGGAAGAAAAAATCCATTGATGGAGTAACCTGGTCATTCAGTATATTCAGGTGTCAGCTGACCTCATTGAGCACAGACTGATGCTGAACCTAGACCGGACCAACTGCAGCAACAACAACTGATTTGCTTAGTTAAATCCAGGTGGCGACTTGGCAGTGTATTTTGTCCATGATAACTGTGACACCAAATTTCAATATCGTCCCACTCCTATCCTTCTTTGGCCACTTGCACTGATGGCCTGTCCCATGTACAGGCTTCACCCTCTGCCTCTGGAACATCCTGGAAGTTGAGGAAGTGCACTGATGGAGCGCCCTGGGGGACCGCACGTACCCCAGGACTTTATGACATTTCCAACTTTGTTTAAGAGCAAAGGTGGGTGATATCATTTTAAGATAATATCCATATTTTGAAGATGAGCAAAAATTAGAATAAACAGAAGCTATGAAACACGTTAAATACATCAAATATAGTATAATAATTGTCATTTATTTATTTTATTTATTTATTTTTTACAATTGTTTCACTTTTCTGCAATTTTTTTTTTTTTAGCTTTCTACCATATTATAACGTTGTTCCCCAATAAAAAAAAAAAAAAAAAAAAAAAGGTAAAAAAAGGGTAAAAAAATGTAGACTTTTTTTTTAATCAAACCTATTTAAAAGTAAAACATAATTGTTTTTTTTGTCTGACCAAATAATCAACAATGCCAAAGACCTTCTACCCACAATCCTTTTCAACAGCCAATTAGCTCCAGAGGGATCAAAAGTCAGGAAGTGATTAGGAAAGGAAACATTTAGGCAAGAGGAAAGGAGACATGAGAAGGATCCTAGAACATAAAGATTTGGATCACAGCCAGTTTTGATTTGAGTGTAAACTTATGTCCATGTTTGTCTATAAGGATTTTAAAGAAAGAGTTTGGTTTGTATTTGCTGTGAGCGAAGAGAGAGGAGACGGAGAGAGAGAGCGTGGGAGGAGAGAGAAAAGAAATAAGGAGAGCGGGGGAGAGAGACAGAGAGGCAAAGAGAGAGAGGACAAGAGAGGAAGAGCAAAGAAGGGAAGGAAAAGGAGAGAGGGGGAGTGATGAAGAGAGTTGAAGAGAAATGGGGTGAAGGGAGATGAAGGGAGAGAGACAAAGTGAAGGAAAGAATTAAGGGGGTGAGGCGGGAGAGTAAGAGAGGGAGAGAAAGAGAGAGAGGGAGCAAGAGTGAAATCAGGAAGACAATGAAAGTAACAGGGAAGGAAGGAGAGAGGGAAAAAGAAATTGAGAGAGAAGAGATTACAGAGAAGAGGGAGACGGAAGAGAGAACAAGGAGAGGGAAAGAGATAGGGAGGAAGAGGGGTATGGAGAGAGACAGACGGGGGAGAAGAAAAGACCAAGAGAGAAGCAAGAAAAAAGAAGGAGATAAAAGAGGAGAGATAGGAAGGAAAAAGAAAGGGGGAGACAGGGAGAGAGAGGGGGGTGGGATGAAAAGCGATGAAGGGAAAGAGACAAAGTGAAAGAGAGAAGGAGAGAGTGAGAAGGACAAAGAGAGGGGGGAGAGAGAGAAGGGAAAAAGGAAAGTGAGGAAGAACGAGATGGAGCAAGAGAGATAATGAGAGTAAGAGAGGAGAATGGAAGGAGAGAGGGTGAGAGAAGCTAAGAGAGGGATGAGATTACAGAGAGGATGGGGAAGAGAGGGAGACAGGGAAGGAGTGAGAGAGCTGAAAGAGTAAGGGAGAGAGATACAGAGAGAATGTGAGGAAAATGAGAAGTGAGAGAAAGAGAGATGGAAGGTAAAGGTAGTAAGAGGTAAAGAGTTGAGGAGCAGTATTCTAGCTGTCATATGGAGAATCATAATACCATAGACACAATGAGCAGAGGAGAGTACACAGACACACACAGAGCAGGGAGAGTCTGCACTGCGATGCACAGACGCGTGTCACCAAACCTCCAAACCTCCAAACCTCCAAACATCTGCTGCTGATCAACACGAGGAGAGGAGCTACGCCTCTCACACTCTCGGAGAAGTCTGCACCGCAATGCAAACATGTATGTCATCAAACCTCCAAATATCTGCTCCCGATCAACACAAGGAGGGGAGCTAGGGCCATTCACACACCACCAAGTAAAGATGTGTGTCACCAAACCTCCGCAAACACACGCTCCCGATCTACACGAGGAGAGGAGCTGCGGCCTCATACAGACCAGGAGAAGTCTGCACCACGATCCAAAGACGTGTGTCACTGTACCTCCAAATATATATATATACACCTGATCAACATCGAGGACATCGAGGAGAGCGGCTACGGCCCTCCACACAACAGGAGTCTGGGTTTGTGTGGGTGAAAAAGTTTAAGGAGAAAACTTGCCCGAGTTATAGAAGCAGGGGTCGAACCAGCAACTAAGAGCAGTGGTTCTGAAACTTTTCACGCCAAGTACCATCTGGGACACATGATTTAGCTTTCAGAGTACCACTAAACATCTAAAGTCCAGGTTTAGAACTGAACTTGGTATTAAATGATGGGTCAAAACCAAGTCTAAAAAAAACGGACTAAAAAGATTTATAGGTGACATTTTGAGGACTTTTGATCACTGACAAAAGTATGCATGACCAGTAGCGAGAATCAAACCTCCAAACTCCAGGTTAGAGGACAAAAGTCTGATGATGGTCAGATGGAGCAGAGGATGCAGAGAAGAGGGTCAGATCAAGCAGAGGATGCAGAGGAGAAGGTCAGATGGAGCAGAAGATGCAGAGGAGAGGGTCAGACGGAGCAGAGGAGGCAGAGGAGAGAGTCAGACGGAGCAGAAGATGCAGAGGAGAGGGTCAGATGGAGCAGAGGATGCAGAGGAGAGGGTCAGATGGAGCAGAGGATGCAGAGGACAGGGTTAAACCAACAAACTTCCATTTTTTTTTTTTTTCACCAATAAATCAACAACTCTCTCCCTACATTAGCAGAGTGGTTAACATTCTCCCCATGCAGACAGTGGGTATGAATTATCATGTGGTTTTTGCCCTTACCTGACGAGCCCTGTCCCTGCGGAGCCTAATGGGTTTTAATTACTCGCGCCTCATCCATCAGAATCACCAAAGCATTTTTTATCACCACTTTTCAGCCTGATTAGAACAAATACAGTCACCTCACATTACACAGGCTCGCCGTCACTACACTGTAAAACTAAAACCACTTTAATTCTCCATTCGTTTAAATCAAGATCCTGCTCTGACACCCGAGAGTCCATTTGTGATCGGACACCGGAGAGTCTGCGCCGAGTGACAGAGCTGAGAAGGAACACCGCAAAAAATATATCTGCTTATACTGTACAGCCTAAATTACTTTACTCAAAACATAAAAAGTTACAAAAGCTGCACTGTCTCCTTGGAGATGTTATTGATACAGTACTTTGCAGTTGATGTCATCACTATTCCCTATTCCCTGGGGGTGTGATGCTAACTGTAAGCACTGCTCTATCTGAGGCTTGTTACACTTTAACCTGAGCTTTATTTTAACACAATCTGACAATCTGACCATAAAACTGACTTTTTGTTGAAAATCAAACACTTAAGCAGGACCGTGAATGCTCGTATTGATCACAGGCTCCTGAAAATGTGCTGTTTACATCCATTTTGTATTTTTTTCTTGTAATTTTTAACTATCTAACAACATTTTTGGCTGTGTTTGCTGATGTGATAAATGGTCCAAATACTCACATTTTTATTTAGCGCTTTTACACCTTCAAGGCACTTTAAAGCACTTTACATCAAGGAAACACTCACCCGTTCACACATCAGCGTACGAAGACACTGGGGGCGAGGTGGGTTAAGTGTCTTGCCCAAGGACACAACGACAGTATTCATCTGTGGGAGCTGGACCATTTTACCAGTGATGTTGATGTCGAGAGCGGGTTTCAAACGGTCATCCTTATCCACTAGTGCAAAGAAAATGTACCCACGATAAATACTGACCCCAAAATAAGTCAATATAGTATTTACTGTGACAGGCCTAAGCACTCTGCAGTCTGAGATACATTAATGAAATTCATGTTTTTGTCCTCCTTTGGTTTAATCATAACTTATAACGACCTTATCCACGGTTTAGACCTGGTCCAGTCTTATTTTAGACCATGTTTAGCCTTGACAGAGTCCAGATTCAGAGGGTTTCTGCAGGTAGCTGTTTAACATCTTAAGTGTTACTTGTGAAAAGTTTACTTGTATTACATTGTATGACATTTAACACATCTACACTAACAATCAAAAGTATGGACACACCTTCTTTTTCAATGCATCTTTTCTTTAAGTTTACCACTTTCTACATTTTATATACACACAGAAGACGTCAAATATATGAAGCAAGATATATGGAATTATGTGGCAAAGAAAACAACTTAAATAACTCAACACATTTAAAAAATATTTTGTATTCCAATGCTCAAAGTATCCACCCTTTGTTTGGTCGACGGGGCTGTAAACCTTTGACCTTCTCTCAATGAGTTTCTTGATGAATTCACATAAAATGGTTTTCACTTCACCGCTGTGCCTGGTCAGGGTCAAGAAATGTCAAAAGTGCAAACCAGTGGTCAAAGGAAAGAAAAAAAATCTAAAAAGTTGGAGGTATTTTGAGTTTATTTTTGTTTGCTACTTTCCATGTGTCATTTATAGTTTTGATTCCTTCAGTGAGAATCTACAATGTGAATAATCATGGAAAGAACCATAAATGAAAAAGTGTCAAAATGTCTGGCAGTGTAAGTATCCCTAAGCATGCGAAACCACAAGTTACTGGCCAGATCTTTGGAGAGGCAAGCCTATTCACCATAATAATGCACTTTAGAGGTACTTTGAGCAATGACAACAACTGTAATGAAAAAAAATAACAAAAAACAGATAGATACAATGCTGACAATACTATGAAACATTCCAGGCAAAGCAATCTCCCCCAGAAAAGTCACATAGCGCACCTTTAAAGATTCAAATTTAGAACCATTTTTTGCAGTGTAGCGGAGGACGCACGGCTGATGAGCTAGTGGACAGTACGTTAAGTGTCCCGGAGGTCCTGAGCAGAGCGGACATTACGGAGCTGATGAGAGGAGGAACTTATTTTTTATGTTCTCTTTGGGACAGTGAGCGCTGGACAGAGGAGGAGACACCAGGGGGCAGCGCAGGACATAAATCAAACAGGACGTCCATTTACAGAGAGTCTGATGGACGTTTGGACCGATCTGAAGAGACGTGTCCTGGACTCTGCTCTCTTTCTCTCTCTCTGTCTGTCTGTGTGTGTCTGTGGTCAGGGATAATCTAAGAGAGGACACATTTATCATAACAGGGTTTAGGGACTGTGGAGGATAAGAGGAAGAGAGAGAAAGGGAGAAAGAGTGAGAGGGGGGTGACAAAAAAGAGCGAGAGAGAGGAAGAGATGGAGAAAGGGAAAGAGAGACAGAAAAAGAAGAGAGGCGGAGGGGGGTAGCTGCAGGGAGCAAGACAGGGATGGAGAGAGAAGAAGATAGAGAAAGAGAGGGAGGACAGAGAGAGAGAGAGAGATGACAAAGAGAGATTGATGAAGCCGGTATAAATCAGTCCAGGACAATACCCTTCCAACTACATTTGGCAAATTGTCATAGAATAAATAGACAGTTTAGTATTTAATGTATTTTGCAAAATTATTGTTTGAGAATGTAATTTATCATGTATTCTGTTAAAATACAAAACTATGCCCAAATCTAATATCATAAAGGCTAGTGCTATCATAGGCTACTCACTCTCTCTCTAAAAAAGCCCTGGCAAACTGCATTGTAATAGTCAAGATTTCAAGTGATATCCAGGTCTAAACTACAGGGTTAGCGGCTTTTACACAGAATAAGACATACACTTTGAGGAAATGATGTTACTTAAACAATTGCAGCCTTTGCCCTTTTCTAATTGCCATCTTACAAATTGCAATTTCAGTTTGATTGTGTTTGAGTCTTGCTGAAATAATTCCAACAATAACTTCTTTGCCTGCTTGCGCCTCAGAGTAAAACCACAACTACTGAAAATAAAGCTGCTGTCATGAATCATATCTCTCCATAACCCACTCTCCACTGACCACAGATGGGGTCAATCGCCAGAGGAGCGAAGAAGCAGGGAGGGAATTATGTGTCGACCCCTGCGCCGCGGAGGTCAGTGAACACACCATCACAGATCACAGGTCAGTGAACGTGCCACGGCTGGACGCAGAGGTCAGTGAACGTAGCACAAAGGTCAAACTCCAGTCCAAACACACACATGCTAGTGAGATATGCTTCAGCTTTGACTTGAGTATTTTCAAAACCCAACAAATGTTGAATGCACCGTCTATTGGACGATCCCTCCAGCTATACCAATCCTTATATTTACTGAAAATAATCCAGGTGGTGTTTCTCTTTGCATAGCTTGTTCCCATTTATAATTAGAGTAGATCAGAGATTTATAATGAGAGTAGATCAGTTAGAGGCCAAAACTACAGAGCCTGAGCTTCACAAAGAGCCCAGCTGTTTGTCTGAACACTAAAGGCTTCACAATTGAGTCATTTTAGTCAGGTGTCAGGAAAAAGATCTCAGAAATGTAGGGTTTTAATTGGTGATAAGCATAGAATTCGGCAACGTGTAATCTTTTTGGTGAAAAAAAAGTCAGCTGCTCACTAGTGTGATGTCCATCGGAGGTGATGACACTGTGCTGTGTCTTTGTTGTGATGATGTTTACGACAACGTCAGCTCCCACTGGGCATCTGTTTTCTAATGCTGAAGTCAGTGGACTTGTTTATTTCATTAAATTGTTTAAGATTAACATTATGATTTTAAATGTTCAAATATTAACATAATGATTCATGGGTGTTATAGATTATAACTATATAGCAGACACAAGCACAGTATGTGTTCTTTAAGTACTTCAGAATCATATACACACACAAAATGTGTGTCAGCATGTGTCATTTGACAGTGTGCCAATTTTAAAATCCACATTTAAGATCATAGCTGTCAAAGAATTGATCTCTCAAAAGACATTTCAAACTAGACTTTTATAAAATCTGACAAATAATTATTGACAACATGCTCAAAGATCTGATCCTTCAGTTACACTTTGGATTCCATTTCAAAACAACACCACAAACTGCAAAAGGGCCAGCGATCTCAACATCTGAATTCTCCAAAAATATATTTTAAATGTGTTCTATAATTATTTCCTTGACATGGCGCGCACTTTACAATCTTTTCATTTTAACATCTTAACACATAAATCTATCAAAATAATCCAAAATGTCTAAGAAATTCAACCTTTGCTCAAACTAAAAATAGTCTTAGCGTTGATCACAGTTCAAATTCAAGTCTGTGGAGGTTCAGACCTGGTTTGGTTCTATTTAAAGGAGCACTGTGTAACCTTTCTAGTGGAGAGTCTGCCATCTACTTGTCTCCATGGACATGCATTGCCAAGAATGTCCCACACTGGAACATCACAGTCATCTATTTCCATGACGAAAAGCAGGTAACACTAGAAGGCCAAGCTACTGGTCAGATCAGTGGAGAGGTGATGTTACAGCATGTTTTTCAGGGACTATATATAAATTTTTATTTTTATGTTTTTGCACAATGAAACACCTGTAATTAAATAAATGCAAGATGTTTAAAGCCAAGCTGTGGAACATTCCAAGCAAAGCAATAACAACTTCATGGAGACAAGCAGGTGGGCGACAGTTTGAATGAACATACTGTAATTTCCACCACAAACAACAAAATGTCCTGCATAAATTTCTGCATAAAAACTGCTAACCCTGTACAAACACGTTTTTAAATGTGATTCTTGTATTAGTTTGTCAGTTCATATTTCAGTCTTTTTGTCAATTCTTCTGGTTGTGTTTAAAATGTGAACTTTGAACATAATCCGCTTTTTAAATCATAAATCTAATCACAATCACAATTAGTCCAGCCCTATCGTTTTACTCTTACATGTGTTGTGTTGGTTGTTGCTGTATATAAACTCACGGGGCCTGGGGCAGAGCAGATGGAGACGCAGGTTAAACTTTGGATAAAGGTGATCTGGAGGTAAAGACACTTACAGCAGAGACAATGCACCGCTGTGAAATTAAAGCTCATCTCCATGGAGACTGTGGCTGAGCTTTTAGTCAATTTCATTACATAATTTGAAGAAAATAATCAAAATTGGTCCTACATATCGCCCATTGGTTTCCTCTGAATTCTAAACAATCGGTATCAGCATCGGTCATGAAAAAGCCATATCGGTCAATCATTTCATTTACCCCGTTTACGATAATTACAATATCGACTTATCGTTCAATATATGAAAGCTGGAATGATATATTTTGGGGCTCAATATACATTTTCTGTAGTGGGTAGATTTTTAAAGTAGTTTCAGTATTATCGTTTATCGCAGTATTTCTCTGCAGCAATATATCGTGCTTCAAAATCTGCTATTGTGACGAGCCCCTAACATTGTCCCGTAATCAGGAAGTGCGCGTTGGGATGATAGTTTATGTTACCTTTACCGTCACAGCAACAAAACTTTCTGATGTTGGACCATTGCAAACGGCTAAAAAATGAACTAGTTCTGTTTTTTCATGTGTTTAAAACAGTAAAAATGAGGTACGGAGCCGTTAACTGTCCTTTTAAAATAATAGCCGCTCTTCACCGTGGCGTGATTCTATTTAAATCTTCAATCATTAAAGAGACACTTAAACACATCCTTCCTCTCCTCTTTTACACTGATCCTTCCATCTTCTGTCTCTCCGTTCGTCCAGGTGGTTCTTTTATTCCAGTTTTATTTTATTTATTTATTTTTTTGCCACATAGACGATAAAAAATGTGATGTAGACGACTCCCTCTGCTCTGGTTACCGCAGCAGCACACGACACGAGCTAGGGCTGAACGGTTTGGTAACAATATGTAATTGTGATTTTTCTGGCATGTTTTATGATTAGATTTGTGTTTTAATGACAGGATTCTGCTCAAAGTTCACATTTTAAACACGTCCAGAAGAATAGACAGAAAGACTGAAATATGAACTGAATCACATTTCAGAACAGGAACAGATCAAAACTACAGGGTTAGCACTTTTAAAAAGGGACTAAACCAGGACTAAACCAGGACTAAACCAGGACTAAACCAAGGACTAAACCAGGACTAAACCAAGTCTAAATATGCAGTGAAACAAGAACTAAACCAGGACTAAATCAGGACTAAACCAGGACTAAATCAGGACTAAACCAGGACTAAATCAGGACTAAACCAAGTCTAAATATGCAGTGAAACAAGAACTAAACCAGGACTAAATCAGGACTAAACCAGGACTAAATCAGGACTAAACCAGGACTAAATCAGGACTAAACCAGGACTAAACTAGGACTAAACCAGGACTAAACCAGGACTAAACTAGGACTAAACCAGGACTAAACCAGGACTAAACTAGGACTAAACTAGGACTAAACCAGGACTAAACTAGGACTAAACCAGGACTAAACCAGGACTAAATCAGGACTAAATCAAGAACTAAACCAGGACTAAATCAAGAACTAAACCAGGACTAAACCAGGACTAAACCAGGACTAAACCAAGGACTAAACCAGGACTAAACCACGATTAAGACAAGATTAAACTAGGACTAAATATGCAGAAAATCGGCACTAAACCGAGACTAAACCAGGATTAAACCAGGATTAAACCAGGATTAAACAAGAACTATACCAGGACTAAATATGCAGAAAATCCAGACTAAACCAGGACTAAACCAGTACTACACTTTTTAATCTCAAAATGATGTGTGAGCTCCCTCAGCCCTGTCTCTGTCAAATACATTTAAACACATTTCCAAGATCATTTCATAAACTCACCTCCCCATTTTATTTATTGTACTGTTTTTAGGGTGCGTTATATTTGAAGATGTGACACGGCTTTTACAAAATTCGATATGTCAGTATTATTGCGATATTTTAATATACTTTTTGACTCAAACATTTCAGTTATAATAAAAAAATAATAATAATAAAAAAAATGACATGCTTTAATTTACTACTGAAACTCAAAATAAAAACCAGGACAAAATAAAGTAAAATCATGAATAATATCCCCGTTATTTAACAAATTATTTTTAAAAATCAGTGCATTTTAGTCAGAGATCCTTGGCGTTATTGCGATAGATCGATTATTGCGTCAGTCACGATCACAATGTCGATATTTTTGCGATATATTGTGCATCCCTTTTAAAATAATATATGTACATTTGCATGATCTGTACACACACTAACTTCCCCACTCAAACTAGTGCGCTGTCCCTCCTCTCTCCTCCTCTCACACACTCGCTAAATCTTGGGTCTATTTTTAATCCTGCCCGCAGCCGTACATTTGTGTTTTTGTGTTCTGAAACTCACAAGCTGCTACGGTCTTCTCCCAAAGAACAAAAGAGGCTCTCCTGGTTTTGTATAGAAAAAAAAAAAAAAAAAAGAAGTAGGATTAGAAACACAGAGCCAAGAAAATATAAAAATCAAACGGGCAAGGTAAGGTACACACAGAGAGGAGAGACCGGCCTTAAGTATTTGTGAGATTTAGGATTGCAAGATTAATCGCAATCGGATAAAAATCGCACATCTAATGACAATGCACTAATCGCAATGTTCATTGGTCAGTTAATGAAGGCTGAGTTATTTATGTTTTCTGGGGTAAATTCATCAGTTTAGTTCTTTCCCTCCACATAGGTTATACTGACAAATATATCCATTTTTCTTTTTTATTTTTTTGCTTTTTTTGTATCATCTCAATAACAATACTGAGACAATATTTTACCAATGCATCAGGATGTGCTCAAATGTGCTGTAAATGTCTCGGCTGAGGTTCAAGTATCAACTATGAATGAATCATTATTTTTACCTTGTTTGGAAAACTAAACGTTTCTGTTCATTTATTTTTAATCAGCTCATTAAACCAGGACTAAACAAGGACTAAACCAGGACTAAACCTGGACTAAACCTGGATTAAACAAAGACTAAACAGAAACAAAACCTGAACTAAACCAAGACTAAACCAGGACTAAACCAGGACTAAACCAGGACTAAACAAGGACTAAACCAGGACTAAACCAGGACTAAACAAGGACTAAACCAGGACTAAACCAGGACTAAACAAGGACTAAACCTGGACTAAACCAGGACAATTAGGCTCCATTAGACATAACACCAAATATTAGTGGCTTACATTTTCTGGTATCAGTTTAAGATTTAGTTGGATTGGGTTGGATTTATTTTTTTCATTTGTCCCAAATTCCTACACAACGCTGCCAAATCCTATGCATATCTCAGATTAAGTTAAATCTTTAAATTCACTTAGGTTAACCTGGAGAACAAACTAAACAGAGAACAGTGGGTGTGAACCGGTGCAGGTGAAAACGGGGGTAGATTGACAAAATGGCATCTTGAAAATAAGCAATTAAAGGCTGCTCAGACATGTACGAATCACTACAAATACAAGAGCGGGAAAAGGGTGAGGAGAAACAACTATGACATGGTTAAAAGATGAAGCTGAATAGATGATTTTGAAGAATAAGTCTACTTTAAAGGCAAGTTGTTTCACAGTTTTTTTTATTGTAAATTTGTGTGTACAGCACTTTGGCCACTTTGCTGTTGTTTGTGAAGCACTTAATGAATACATTTGAGGAGGATTTGAGGAGAAGGTAGAGATAATAGTGCTTATGAAAACTGCATTCAAGTCAAACGGCTGCATCGTAAACGTATGACTTGTTTTTTTGTTTTGTTTTTTTCTTATCTGTGCCAGTGTTTTTGGCCCAGGTCCAATGTAAGCACGAGAGAGGAAGAGAGACAGACAGAGAGAGAGAGAGAGGGTTAAAAATAGCAGTGTTTGGCCCAAAGGCACAAACTCGACACAGGACTTAGAACTACGAGGAGGTGGAGAAAGAAGGACCAGGATTAAAATTAGACTGAACCAGGACTAAACCGGGACTGAACTAGGACTGAACCTGGGCTGAATCAGGACTAAACCAGGACTAAACCAGGACTGAATCAGGACTGAACCAGTGCCAAACCAGGTCTAAATCAGGGTAAAACCAGGATTACTGTTCAAACCTTCTCAGAAACCACTAAAATCCTACATACACAACCATTCTATGGGATATTTACAGTGTACCAAGAACTAAACCAGGACTAAACCAGAACTGAACCAGGACTAAATGATGATTCATGTTCAAATCTTCTCAGAAACTACTAAACTCCTATGCACAACAATTCTATGGGGCATTTACGATGTTACTGGACTAAACTAGGACTAAATTAGGACTAAACCAGGATTAAACCAGAACTAAACCAGGATCAAACTAGGACTTATTGCTAAACCAAACATTAACCGGATCTGAATCAGGATTGAACAGCACAAAGGCAGAGTTAGTGTGTTATCAATGATGTCCAACGTTGCAGTGAATTAATATGCCAGATTAACTAATCCAATCTAAACCAGGTCTAGATAAGGACTAATTAGGACAACAAAAAACAACACATATTTTCAAATTATTTCAAAATACAAAATATGACACACCCATATTTATTATCACATCCCTGCTTACTTCCTTTCCTAGCACCTTGTATTGTCTTCTAGCTCATCTCCCTTTTCCTTGTTCAGATTTTGTAAACATTTTGAAGCGATCCTATTCTGCAAAATTGACTTTCCAGAGCTTTTAACCATATCACAGTTTTTCCCCTTTTACCATTTACTCACCAAGTTCTATCTGGAGTGATTCGTGCAAGTTTAAGTAATCTCTAATCACCATTTTGCCAATCAACCCCCGTTTTCACCATCACCGGTACACGCCCACTGCTCTGTACTTCCTTCCTTCCCCTGTTTAACGTTCTTGCTGCTGCTCTCTGGTGTGATGCGCAGCTCTCTATAGGAGGTGATGAGCTGCACGGCTCTTTGTGGTGATGACATTTACGGCCACACCGGCTCCCACTGGGCACCACAATTTTCTAACTCAGCAGACTTGTTTCTTTTACCAAGTTGTTTTAGATGAATACTGCGATTTAAAATGTGCAAATTATAACATAACGATCCACGGGCGTCGTAGGGTTTAACTATATAACAGACACAAGCACAATATGTCTTCTTTAACTATAATTCAAAATCATACATCGGGCCTAAATCACCAAAGGCCTGATTTGGCAAATGAATATTCAAAACAGATTTGAGCTTTTCATCTAGTGTTTGTTAAGAATTTTTGTGATCGAAATTTGCAAATGCTGGGAAAGCAGAAGGCTGAACAAATTTGAAAAGAAAATATTCAAATGAGATTAGGTTTGCAATTTATGCTTTTAAATCAGGTTTCAAACTATTCCAGGAGCGTTAGCATTTGAGAATGAAATATGAACTGATAAACTATTACAAGAATCCCATGCATTTCACAACATGTTTGTAGAGGTCAAAGCTGCATTGTTAGCAGCTTTTACGCAGAATAAGACCTCATAAAGACACAGGGAGGGCATCTGACGCACAGGGACATTTAGGTTTTACACAGAATAGGACTCCATGGAGACACAGGGAGGGCATCTGACACACAGGGAGGGCATCTTTTGTTGTTTGCAGACGAAAACTTAAATATAAATTGACTGCGATATAACCATTTAAATTATAATTTCACTTTAGTCTTTCAGCAGCTTCTTTTTTTTTTTCTTTTTTTTTGGCTTGATAATTTTGCACCAAACGCCGACAGAAGCGAAGGAGGTATTTTTAGAGGAAGATTTTCACGCACGGCTAAATAAATAAATAGATAAAAGACTGCTAGGAAAGACAAGCTCCGCCCGCTCAGAGAGAAGAGAAAAAAAAAGCTGTGATGAATTTGTTTGTTTGTGTCGGCCATTTTTGAAAAGACGAGACGCGAGAGAGACAGGTGAGAGACAAAGGAGAGAGGGAATCTGCTCAAGGAGGATTTGGGAATTTAAGGCGGAATTTTCACGGACAATTTGCGAATATAAAATTATAGCTGGGATAGGCTGTAAAAAAGTGATCTGATGTAGTTTTCTAATTTGGATTATTTATTTAGATTAGCTGAAAGCAGTGTAAGCAGCTAGCCAGTCTTCCTGGATTCACTGAAAATCTCTATATGAACATTACAAATCTATATTAACTGTTCATCTTTTTGGCTTTTCTTTAAAGACAGAGTATTACGCTTCTTCAGGGTATTAACTGTTGACACATGACATATTTAGATCACCATTTTACCTTTTATTGTTTTGAAAATTCTGTATTCATCAAGAAAAACATATTAACATATATATTTTTTGACACTCTGAGTGACTCCCCCCTTCCTTTGCCCTCTATGCTAAGTCACTCCCCCTTCAGAGCGCTATTACAACACAATCAGCGTGCATCCTGCTACTGAAACTAATGTACATCGATTCAGGTTTGTCAAGTTGGAGTGTATTGTTTTGTATCATGCTTTAATTATGGAGAATTGTCATTAGAGAGATCGCTGGATTACTCAAACATGGATGACGTCTAAAACCTCTTCAGGCATGTTTTTGATGAGGGAACAACATTATGATATGGTAGAAAGCTAAAAAAAAAAAAAATGTGTCGAGGCAGGTATGAGACAAAGGAGCGGGAATCTGAGAAGGAATTCCCCAATTTAAGATGGAATGTTCACGGACAATTTAGAAATATAAAATTATAGCTGGAATACACTGTAAAAAGTTATTTCATTTAGTTTTTGAATGATTTTGAATATGTTTCCCATATATTTATTATGATACTTTGGTAGCACAAATTATTTTTATTTCAATATGTCCATGTCATGTAATTTGTGGAAGTGTCACACACTGCCTGTAGTTAATTTAATTGAATAGCAATTTGTTAATGGTGCCTTTGATTAATTGACAGAATAATTAAAATAGGATCAATATGAGGTAAAGCAGCTGTCAGTCGTGCATGTCAAATTCAAATAGATGCATTTATCTGTATTGGTGCATAACATGCATTTTTTTATGTTCTTGATTAAGAGAATACAAATTCAAAAATTATTTTACATTCATAAATACAAAAATAAATGGAGTTCTCAACTTGTGAATATTAATTTCTTTTTTGAGCTGTAAGTTTCTCTTTTGAGAATACAAAATCAAATCACAGTGAAAAAACTGTCAATATGACGTCACCACAGACTTTAAGAGTCGAGACTCATGGACTGGCTCTGGCTCAAGATAAACACACTCACTCTGCACACTTTTCACATATATTCATGTATTTATTGTGGATGGTTTTAGGACATTGAAGTTATTTTTATACTTTAATATATTATTTTGATTAATTATTTAAGCTATTCTAAGGAGAATTAGTGCAATTCTGCATTACATAGCCCACTACTACTAAAGACTACATGCTGCTATGTGGAGCTCACTATAAGGTTTGAACCAGGGTTCTAACTATTCTACTATTCTATTTATTTATTTTCCTTTTCTTTTTTTCTCTAAAAAATGTGTAAATACATTATTATAGGTCTGGGTATGTCATGGCCATTTGATTTTTGTTTCATAAGCCAAAATAATTAGCTTTGTGTGCATTTCTCCTCATGGAGTGGCCCTTAAAGTCCTGAGGCTGCACAGAGGCAAAGCCAAACTCCACAGGCAGGACAGAGAATATGGACAGAGTTTTGTGCCAGGCTCCGCCGATCAGAGGACTTGAAACCAATGCTGGCCCTAACTTTTTTGGCGCCCTAGGAAATATTTCTGATGGCGCCCCCCTGACCCTACTCACAGTAATAGTAACAGTTGGAAAATTTGATACTTTTGCTTAAATGTAGGCATCAGTCCATTAATTAGGGGTCTTGAATTTATTTTGTAGCTGGGAGGTCTGGGGCCTCCCCAGGAAATTTTTGAATGAAACAGAAGTAA
Organism: Periophthalmus magnuspinnatus; assembly: GCF_009829125.3. Classification (NCBI taxonomy): domain Eukaryota; kingdom Metazoa; phylum Chordata; class Actinopteri; order Gobiiformes; family Gobiidae; genus Periophthalmus; species Periophthalmus magnuspinnatus. Next base: position 13,511,867 of record NC_047140.1, read on the forward strand.
TTTCCAGTAATTTGTGGTAAATTAGATCAACTAATATGTATATATATATATATATATATATATATATATATATATATATATATATATATATATATATATATATATATATATATATATATATATATATATATATATATATATATATATATATATATAATATTTATATTTATTTATTTTTTATTTTTTTCTCCAGTTGTGAATTTCAGTTATACATTATGATTAAAGGCTGCTGCTCTCTTGATTCACAGAGGGGTATTAGTTATTATAAGAGTATTTGTGGCACAGTTGGGGTTAATCTGATTTGTAGCCTACACATTCTGCATATTACTTGTGCCCAAATCCTGTGTCAGTGGGTCTCAGTGGAGCCCCAGGCCTCTGCTGCCCCCTGTGCTCCCCCCTGATCTACAGTGCGCAGGACACACTGAGCACACATTCCATGTAGTTCAAAACCTAAAACTTTTGTTCAGACTCCTGGCCAATTGAATCTATAGACATATTCATTCATCAGCTGTTTGTGCTTGTAACTCCATGAATAAGAAGTGTATTGATGAAAAATAAAGACTAAAAGCTTGTCTCAGCGTTTTTAATTTGACGTTGTACACTCTCTGTACACTGTCTGTACACTGTACACTGTCTGCACACTCTCTGTACACTCTCTATACACTCTCTGTACACTGTATACTGTCTGTACACTCTCTGCACACTGTCTGTACACTGTCTGTACACTGTCTGTATACTGTCTGTATACTGTCTGTACACTCTCTGTACACTCTCTGTACACTGTCTGTACACTCTCTGTACACTCTCTGTACACTCTCTGTACACTGTCTATACACTCTCTGTACACTCTCTGTATATTCTCTGTACACTCTCTGCACACTGTCTGTACACTGTCTGTACACTCTCTGTATATTCTCTGTACACTCTCTGTATACTGTCTGTACACTCTCTGTACACTCTGTACACTCTCTGTACACTCTCTGTACACTCTCTGTATATTCTCTGTACACTCTGTACACTCTCTGTACACTGTACACTCTCTGTACACTCTGTACACTGTCTGTACACTGTCTGTACACTGTCTGTACACTGTCTGTACACTGTCTGTACACTCTCTGTACACTCTCTGTACACTCTCTGTATACTCTCTGTACACTCTGTACACTGGATGGGGGACATGACATTATGTCATCTTCGTGACACCTTAGCATTGGGCTGTACTGTACTGCCTATGGCACAGGCTGGCTCTACGTGAAACACAACACTCAACTCAAACTCTGGCTGAAATCAAATCAGTCATGTGATCACTAATCAATACATGGACCTCCCTTCTTACTTTTCTTACCTTTTTTTTTTTTTTTTTTTTTTACTCTGCTTCTCACTTTTTAACTCTTGTATATTGTACTAATGTGATGTATTTGTTGTATTCTTTACCTGCCTGGGGACTGCGGATGTAAATTAGCTCTGTAGCTATAATCTGGCATATTTACATTTGTTCACAACAGATGTTCATTAATGTGCATTGTCCCTATCAAATAAATAAAAAAAATAAATAAAAAAAAGAGTGAAAAGTGTATTGGGACAGAGAATAATGTTTGTGCATAAAAGACATAGTGACAGCACTAGCAGCACCTCCTGCTCTTTACACAGCACCTCCTCCTATAAGTGCACCTCACACACCCTCCTCAGCTCTAAGTCACAGGTGCTGATCCTGTGAGTGCTGAAGGGCCAGAGCACATACGCAAATCTCTGAGCACCCAGATGAACTTGCTCAGTGTTGTAAAAGCATCCACAATAAATACATTAATATATGTGAAAAGTGTGCAGTGAGTGTGTTTATCTTCAGCCAGAGCCAGTCCCTGAGTGTTCGACTCTTGTGAGTGGTGACGTCATGTTGACAGTCTGATCACAGCTGCTATTCATATACTCAAGAAACTTAAAATTTGTATTCACAAGTTGAGAACTCCTGCAGATATTTTAGATGTTTGTATTTGTGAAATACTATGATTTTTTCTTTATCTTAATCAAGAATATACTAAATAAATGCACACATACAGATATGCATTTGTATTTGGCCTGCATGTCTTAATTGACAGCTGCCTTACCCCGTAGACCAAACCATTTCATTTATAATAATAAATAAATTAAATAATTTTTAAATAAAATCTCGAATAATTTTAAAACTCCATATGTTTTTTTCCAAACATGTAATGGTCACATTGGTAGAAGACTTCTTCAAGAAAATTAACCATAAACATAATAACATTTTTGCATTTGATTTTAAAAATTCACATTCAAACTTAAATGTTCATTCTACTGCGATGAATGTTGCAGCCTAACTCCAGATCTGCTGTAGTGGCTTTCTGCTGGAGAGAGCAGACCTGATTCTAATTGTGGTCGCTGCTGGACATTAATTGAATTGTTGAGAAGCGCGAATGAGCGAAAGAGAAACAAAGAGGAGAGGAGAGAAAGATGAAGGAGAGGGAGGGAGAGAGAGGAATGAGAAGCAGAGCAGAACAGACACACTGCGTCTATCATGTCTAAATACATTATTATAACACATGTAGATGTATTATTATAACACTTGTAATTACGATTTCACTGTTGATAAATCCACAGACAGATACAGGGACACACAGAGGGACTGTGCCACAACAGGCTGTTTATAAAAGACTTTTGGCTGCATTTGCACTGACACAGCACGGCTGCAAATAACCATTATTTTAGTAATCACCTTGTCACACAGGTTTTTCTATTGTACACTGAGACTTTTTAAATACATATTTGAACCTAATACATGTTGTAATATGGTGACTGATGGATTATTAGAATAATTATGAATATAAGTGTATTATTAAGAAAAAAAAAGTAATTGTTAATAGTTTTGATGACATTTGATTTAATAATGCCACAGTATTATTATATCAAATGTCACAAAAGCTCACTCAGTTTGTTATATAAGATCTTTGGTATGTGCTTAAGAGTCTGTAAATTCCTGAAAACACTTTTCAAAATATGACTATGATTATTTTAATAGCCGACTAGATATTCCAATTAAGTGTTGCATATTGCACACACATCACGTCAAAACTGGGACTAAACTGGACTTGAACAGGATCAAACCAAGCCTACATCAGGACTAAACCAGGACTAAACCAGGACTAAACCAGGACTAAACCAGGACTAAACCAGGACTAAACCAGGACTAAACCAAGACTAAACCAAGACTAAACCAAGACTAAACCAGACACAAATCAGGAATAAATGAGAACTAAACCAGGACTAAACCTGGACTAAACCAGGACTGAATCAGGACCAAACCAGGACTGAACAAAGACTAAGCCAGGACTAAAACAGGAGTAAACTATGACTAAACCAGGACTGGAACAGGACAAAACCAGGACCAAAGCAAGTCTACACCAGAACTAAACCAGGACTAAACCAGGACTAAACCAGGACTAAACCAAGACTAAACCAAGACTAAACCAGGACTAAACCAGGACTAAACCAAGACTAAACCAAGACTAAACCAGGACTAAACCAGGACTAAACCAAGACTAAACCAAGACTAAACCAGACACAAATCAGGAATAAATGAGAACTAAACCAGGGCTAAACCCGGACTAAACCAGGACTGAATCAGGACCAAACCAGGACTGAACAAAGACTAAGCCAGGACTAAAACAGGAGTAAACTATGACTAAACCAGGACTGGAACAGGACAAAACCAGGACCAAAGCAAGTCTACACCAGAACTAAACCAGGACTAAACCAGGACTAAACCAGAGCTAAACCAGAACTAAACCAGGACAAAACCAGGACTAAACCAGGGAGCAGTATATTCACAGCAGTAGTTAAACAGATTCTCTTGTCTCAGCGCAGCCCCACAGCCCTCTGCCCTGTCCACTACAGACCACCACGCCCTCTACTGGACACAGGCTGAACCGAAGATGACCACAGCAAAAAGAGTATATCCCGAACTCAAACCAAATCAATAAATCAAAAATATCAAATACATCACAATTATCAAGATGGAAAATGTATAAAAGCTGCTAATCCTGCAGTTTAGACCATTTTTACAAACACAAATAACTGAGGTATGATTCTTTAACTAGTATAAAGAGTTGCATGTGAGAAGTGCAGTGTGCCGTGCAATGAAGTGAAATTTAAACACATTTAGATGCAGTAATGTGTAATGGTCAGTGATAAGCTTGGGTGTTTTTAATGAAGACGTCTACAGCCAATCCTCTGTCAGTAAAAGCATGTGGTTTGGAGCAGACGGAAGACTTTGGAGGTAGACATTTTTGTTTGTGTTTGTGAAAGACTGAAGCCATTTTTATTTGTTTTACTTAACCCAAAAAAGTTGAATCATGATTATAGACTTATAGGCTTCAGGAATATTCACAGATAAAGTGTGTTATTGGTGAAAAGTTATTTGATAATATTTTGTCGTTATCAAATCAATTCCCAATTTGAATGGATGTAATGGGCACATCGCAAAGGCTGCAGTTATTTAAGTCCATCGCAAACAACAAACTCTCCTGTCTAACCGTGTAGTTTAGGTCTGTACAAACATGTTCTGAAATGTGTTCAGATTTCAGTCTTTTTGTCAAACCTTCTGGACGAGTTTAAAATGTGAACTTTTATTAAAACATACATTTTTTTATTTATTTTTTTACATCTTCCTTTAATAATTTGAATTTAACAACAGTTACACTTATCAAAATACAATTCTCAGTACTTTAATAGTCTTCTAGTTATTTATTTATTTATTTTAGTAAGTAATATTTAAGTAATGTCTGCAGCCTTGGTTTGAACCTGGACTAAATCTGGTTTGGATCCTGCCAAATTACAAATTACTGGCTCAAGAATTCCCATCCAACATGTCGACTTCATGTTAATCCTACTTCACTGGTTTAAACCTGTTCTAAAAGGCCACATGATACAAAAAAACAAAAAAACAAAAATTGAATTATGATTAGATTTGTGATTGATGCATAGAAATTGTGATGCTATTCAGTCAAATACATCAAACTCTATCTATAAAGCACATTTAAAACTGCCTCATCTCATCACATTAACATTCGAGAGAAGACTGAAATCTGAACTAATAAACTAACACAACAATATCTACATTAAAAATACATATTAAAGATGAAGTGTTCAGAATTTCAATTCATCCTCTACATCAAATGGATTTCTACATAAGTCTGGACTAGATCTGGTAAAAATCAGATGTATTTTTCATCATCGACATAAACATGGTGACTGAAGGCTTCTGTATAGAAATGGGTCTTTTGAGGACTTTTAGCATGTGTTTTAGAGTCTACATGGTCCAGATAATGATAAGTGATATTTTAAAAAAACAAAACAATTGCGATTATTTTGTTACAGCTGATTAATTGTTGCAGCCCTGATTTGAACCTGGAGTTTGGTTTGGATTCTGAATCATTAAAAAATAATGGTTTGATTCTTTTCCAACATTCCCTTCCCAACTCACTGGTGGGAAGAATATTTAGTCACTGAATACCTGCATTATATTTTTTATATTTTGTGCTGCATGTTCAGTTACATGGGCCAGTCAGAGTACTGTATTCTGAATACTTTCACACTAAGCTGACACATAACATATTAAAACGACATTTTGTTTGCTGCACTGTTATGCATGCATTTTTACTGATTTGAGAATAAATCACATATGCACTCACCACAAGCTGGGTTTTCTGATTTTCTCTCATGCAGTTTGCCTAAATATGTAATACCACAAGTATTCCTTTAATTTTAGTAAAGTAACTGTATTCTACTAAATAAAGTAAGGCATACAGTTACTCAATTTACTCAATATTTTCAGTATATGTATTCTGTTTCTTCTGAACACTGCTTCATCTAATTCTAATCTAAACCTTGACTAAACCTGCTCTAAAGTTGGACTAAACCTGGACTAAACCTGCTATGAAGCTGGGCTAAACCAAGACTAAACATGCTCTAAAGCTGGACTAAACCTGGACTAAACCTGTTCTAGAGCTGGACTAAACCTGGACTAAACATGCTCTAAAGTTGGACTAAACCTGGACTAAACATGCTCTAAAGTTGGACTAAACCTGGACTAAACCTGTTCTAGAGCTGGACTAAACCTGGACTAAACATGTTCTAAAGCTGGACTAAACCTGGTCTAAACCTGGACTAAACCTGCTCTAAAGCTGGACTAAACGTGCTCTAAAGCTGGGCTAAACCTGGACTAAACCTGCTCTAAAACAAGACTGAACCTGGACTAAACTTGGACTATACCAGGACTGAAACTGGACTAAACGTGGACTAAACCTGCTCTAATCATGGTAAAATCTATCTAATCTAAACCTGGACTAAACCCGGACTAAACCTAGCCTGGATCCAGTCTCAGTCCTCCACGTGCCTTAAATACCAGAGTTTGGGTCTTCACTGAGCGCGCTCACGTCTCCGTCCTCACATAGGCCTCCTCTAACAGCATGGTGCCCTCTTTTGGTGGTCCGTGGTACTGCAGCCTCAGCTCACAGTGGGGGTTCTTCAGACTCTCCCTTCATTCTCATTAGACTGACGGAGGTGATTATTTTCTGTATAGACCGAGAGGACCGGGAGGCGTTTTTAGACACTCACACGAGATCAGCTCTGCGCCAAAAAGGTTCCCTGTGGAGAATTTTGTGATTTGCTTTTTTTCAAAATTTGCCACCATTTTGCAGTCAAGTTACATTACATTAGACTGATGACAAATGCAATATAATCATACTATTTCAGGCATTTAATTTTCATTTTCCTTAATGTTTTAGAATTTTTCCAGTTCAGATATTCACTATGTTCTCCTTTCATAAAACCACAAAATGTAGTTTTTTAGGCACATAAAGACAAACCCTTTGCAGTGTCTTGTCAAATAAAAGGAGATGTGAAATTAGCAAAACCTTTCAAAATTTCTCATATGATCTGACCATATATTTGACCCACGGTCCACAGACAAGAAAAGTAATAACAAGTTGCATATTTGTAAAAAGGAAGAATAAAGTCACAATTCCCAAATTTACAGCTTTCTCTTTTCTGATGTGGTCCATAATAATCTTTAACATCCCAATAAAATACTTAGTCTGCAAAAAATGTTTCAACAACTGTTCCCTGCAGCATTCATAAGAACATATGTGCAATTCCACACATTGATTTCTGCATTTTTGTGATTGTTTCAGTATTCATTTTTGTCAATATTGTTGTGTATTTTAGATTATGTTTATTAATTTTGCATGACTTTTCATCACCTGTGACAAGACAAAACTGTAAAGAATTATCTGAATGGATCACGGCTAATTCTAACCAGTATTTTAGCCAAACATTTAAGGCTCTATTCACTTCACATCGCATTTTAAACTGGGACTAAACAACATGGAACTAAACCTGGACTAGACCAGGACTTAACCGGGACCACACCAAGTCTACATCAGGACTAAACCGGGATAAAACAGGACCAAACCAGGACTAAGTGCAGACTAAACCATGGGCGTAGGCATGAAAATATAAAAAAGGTAAATACCTCATAATGATCGATCACAATTTTCAATTCGATTTATATTTCGTCTTAATAATAATTCCTAAAAATGGCTTTCAGTGTTAATTTCCAGAACATAAACAAGATAAATTTGAAATAGAAAGTAATTGTCAAAATCCTTATATGCTCTGATAATATTGATTCAAATTGGATTAATCGCACAGCCTTACTAAAATATGTTATCAAAACCTATAGCTACCCTTTTTTCCCCTCGTCCATCTCTCTCCCTCTCTTTCTCCCCTCCCTCTCTCCATTGATCGCCTCTCACCACATCATTACAACCATTATAATTACATCTCATATTAATTTCTCTTTAAAAAGCTCTATGATTTTTGCTCAGGCGAAAGGACTCAGAACTAAGACGATCACAAATGCATCGTGTATGAAAATCAATGAGTGAAACAGATCTCCCAATAGCCCAATCCCACCCTCCCCCTGTCTCTCTCCGTCTCTCCCTCCCGTGCATATCAACCGTTTTTTCCTGCATTCTTGTGTGAAAAAATGTAAAAATGAGCGGCGTTTGTGCGGCCAGCGTGTATGGATCGCAGAGGCATTTTAATAAAGAGATATTGATCGTTTCGGAGGCAGCGAGGAGCAGATCGGTAATGCCTTCAGAGCAGAGGCCAGACCAGGGCTCGATACAAAGCTAAAGGATTGGACTTGGGTAAAATTATGTCACGGTTCAAACCAGTGGGAATACAGGCTGGTTAAAGGTGCACTGCATAACTTTTCTGTGCTCGGTCAGCTGCTTGTCGTCATGGAGATGCACTGGAATGTTTCACAGTAGGGCTACAAGATTAATCACAATCAAATCGAAATTGCTATTTGAGTAGAAGCAATTACTAAATCGCAAAGGCTACTATTTACTATTTATGAAGTACCATAATTCCAATGTTCTGAAAAGTAATTCTTGTAGTAGTTTGTCAGCTCATAAGTCAGTCTTTTCATCAATTCTTCTGGATGTGTTTAAAATGTGAACTTTGAACAGATTAAAATAAACAAATCTGATCACAATCTCAATCTCATCTATCTGAAAAAACAGATAAAATATAAAGTTATTTTGTAATTGTTCAAACAAGGAAATAATGTGATATTTTTGTACTTTTGTGGTAAATTTTCTAGTCTATTTAGTTTTGCAATATTGAAAACAAACCAAGACATTTATAAGCATGTTTTATGACATTTCTGACTGCAAAAATATATATGAATACCAACTTGTGACATAATTCCTTGTCAGTATAATCCATCCCGATCTGTAGATTACGCAAACTCATTTTGTATAACATTACATCAACTATAATACACACAAAAAAAGAAAACTGTTAAAAATTATTTGAATAAATCATGACTAACACCAAGTATTCAAGGGTCTGATCACTTACACACACCGCCGTCCAATTTGGGATTAAACTAAACCTGGACTAGACCTGGACTAAACATGTTCTGATTGTTTATAATACAGAGCGATTTGAAATATTTTCCCCAAATTCTTGAGATTTAAGGCCAATTGCAGATATGCTAAAAAGTCTAACTGATATATTGATCTACAGTCTGGGCTTGTGTTTCCCATTAATACAGGACTCTATGGAGGTTCCCCATAATCTAAAATTCCCCCCATGGTCTAAAATAACCTGCATTTACATATTGGCATGACAAAAATTGGACTTTGCTCCTCATTATATTGTCATAAAATTATAAAAGAGACTACACAGGTCAAAAATGACTGCTTAAAGATTGAATATAAGCAGTAAGTGATATTTTTACTTGACAAATTGGATGAGGTTAAATGATTTGCGTCACCATAATCTTAACCAAATTTAAGGGAAACACTGATGTGGGTGAACTACAGTGATAGTATGGACTTGTGCCAGTGTAGGTGGAAAATACTGATAAAAAAAAAAAAAAAATGAGTGTGTTTTTTTTTTTTTTTTTTTAAATATAATATATCTTTCCGTGCACTCTTCAAGTCTGTGTTTTTAATTTTTATCAACTCTTTTTACAGACATTCTAAATTTGCATATTATTAATACAACAGTTTAGATATTATGTCATATTTCACCCTTCTGTATTTTTAGAGCTAACCCTTTTTGCAGCTTGGAAGTGTTCTTAAGATCAAAAATACGTCATGTTTTAATCATGTGTAACAAATTTCAAACTTGATTTTGATAGTAAGGAATAGACTCGATCCTTTATACACTCTTTGTTTAGTTGATAGAATGTGATTTTCAACATTACATTGCAGTACTTTATATTATCATGTGGCCTTGTATCTGTGTAATCCCTCAATCAGTTCTAGTCTAAATGATCTTGTTCATGATCATTCAAAGCATCAAGTTTCAACGCTAGTTTTAGTATCAATTAGTATCTGATTGTCGATACTTTTGACAACCCTTCTAATTCCAATGTATGTTTCCTCTGGTGCATATTTATATTTTGAGCAGTCTATCCTCCTCTCATGTCTGCGCTTGTGTCTGGTGTTTGGAACTGGTTTGGTCTAGACGCAATCTGAGGAGGAGGAAAATCTGACGTGTTTATTTATTTATTTTTCATTAATTATTTCAGCCCAATCAAACGTCTCAACCGGCGCTGTGATTCTGAGAAAAAAAAAAAAAAAACACATGCCCACGCAGAAATCAATAACATGCTAATGGTAATGCTGATGCAGTCAGACAGCACCGCGCTAATTTGGAGCTGCATTTTAAGAACAGATATTTACAGGTTTTCATATGTTTTTGTTTTTAGATTTTTGCCCTAAATACACATTAATTGTCATATGCAGGAATTAGGTGGGCAATGTGGTCTGGAAAAGTGCTACATTTTTGTTGTGCAAGTTGTGCAAATATAATAGTATGTTGAGTAAATAGTGTAGAAAGGAAACTACTAAAAACCTGCAGAGTTGAATAGAACAAAATCACAACTAAACCAGGACTCAAACAGGACTAAACCAGGACTAAAACAGGACTAAACCAGGACTAAAACAGGACAAAAACAGGACTAAAACAGGACTAAAACAGGATTAAAACAGGACTAAAACAGGACTAAACCAGGACTAAAACAGGACTAAAACAGGACTAAAACAGGACTAAAACAGGACTAAAACAGGATTAAAACAGGACTAAAACAGGACTAAACCAGGACTAAAACAGGACTAAAACTGGAAGAAACCAGGACTAAACCAGGACTAAACCAGGACTAAACCAGGACTAAACCAGGACTAAAACAGGACTAAACCAGGACTAAAGCAGGACTAAAACAGGACTAAACCAGAACTAAAACAGGACTAAACCAGGACTAAACCAGGACTAAACCAGAACTAAAAAAGGACTAAACCAGGACTAAACCAGGACTAAACCAGGACTAAAACAGGACAAAAACAGGACTAAACCAGGACTAAACCAGGACTAAAACAGGACTAAACCAGGACTAAAACAGGACTAAACCAGGACTAAACCAGGACTAAAAAAGGACTAAACCAGGACTAAACCAGGACTAAACCAGGACTAAACCAGGACTAAAACAGGACTAAAACAGGACTAAACCAGGACTACACCAGGACTAAAACAGGACAAAAACAGGACTAAACCAGGACTACACCAGGACTAAAACAGGACAAAAACAGGACAAAAACAGGACTAAACCAGGACTAAACCAGGACTAAATCAGGGATAAAACAAGAATAAACCAGGCTAAACCATAACTAAAACAGATCCAAACCAGGACAGAACAAGGAATAAACAGTAATAAACCAGAGCTAAACCAAACTAAACCAGAACTAAACCTGGACTAAGCCAGGACTGAACCAGGACAGAACCTAAAGCAGGGCTAAACCAAGAATAAAGCAGGACCTAACCAGAATTAAATCAGTACTAAACCAGAACCAAGCCAGGACTAAACCAGGACCAAACCAGGACTAAACCAGGACAGAACCAGGAATAAATCAGGAATGAACCAGGAATAAACCAGATTTAACCAGAACAAACTAGGACAAAACTAGGATTAAATAAAGGATTAAATTAAACAAAGTCATTAATACTGCATTGGCTGGAAGTGAGAACCAAGTATTTTTTGAAAGTCACTAACTGTGGCACAAACATGTTATACTTTTTACATACAAAATAAAAAACAAATAATTATGAGTTGTTTTATATCGAGTAAAAACACACGTTGTTAATGCTCTTTGCCCACTCAAAATTTACACTTGATTAATCCATATAAGAAAGAATTTTTGCTCATCAATTACGATATAAACATTTCCAGAGATCGCAGTGAAAACTCCTCTTTTTCCCCTATAAATCCTCTTTATTTCTTTTACAGCTAAAGTACAAAAGTGAGACAGTTTTAATCACAAACTCCAACTCTGTGATTTCAATTTCGGCTCTGAGGTGCTAATGCTGTTCAAACACCCGCTACTCCTCTCCTAACACTCTTTACTTCATTATATCCATTCCTCCTTTCTTTGTCTCTCCCCTGCTCTCTGTTGTTCTTTCTCTTTCCCTCCTCCTGGTCTCCTCTCTCCACCTCCCTTCTCCTTCCTTGTTTTCTCTCCCCCGTCTTAAACATCCTTCTTTCTCTAACTCAGTGTCTCTCAAACTTTTCACACCACATATCAGAAAACATGTGGCTTTCTGAGTACCACCAGATCTAAACCAGGTCTATAACAGAAATATTCCAGGTCTAATATAGATCTAAACCAGGTCTAAATGTGGACTACATCATTTCCACTATAGTGCAAACAAGAAACTCTCCAAAGAAGGACAAAATGAACTCAAAATAAGGCAAAAAAGTCCAAGTACCGCCAATGCTACACATACCACAGTTTGAGAAATACTGCTCTAACTCTCTCTTCCTCCTCTCCCTGTTCCTTCTCCCTTCCTTCTTCTCTCTCCTCTATCCCTCTATTCTAATCTCTCTCCCCTCTATCCCCAAACTTCCAAAACACATGCCATTATTTGTCTGCTATTCATTCAGAAGTCGGAATTTCTTGTAGATTTTTCAACACAACAAGGACTATATTGAAATTTTAAAGCGTATCAAGTCCAAATAAATTGAAACTTGTAGAAATGACAGATCCAAATAAATGTTGTGTATCATTTTAACATGACAGTCTTTTGCAGTGAGTGGAGTGAAGTTACTTGGAGATTGGAGCATTTGTTATGAAGGAGAGAGAGAATCCAATACTGAGGCATATGGAGAGATGGAGAAACATATTCAGAGACTAAACAGACGCCAAACACAAGTGAGGAAACACGGCTATAAAAAGACGTGATGAAGAGGAAGAAGAGAGCGAGGGAGAAAGAGAGACAGTGGAGGAGGCAGAAGAGATCGGGGTGAGAAGAGGAGGAGGGGAGGAGGGAAAGGGGAGGGAGAAAAGTGTGAGAGAAAGAGAAAGGAGGGGTAGAAAGAGAGGATGTGTGAGGATGAAGAAGGGGAGGATAGAGAGAGAGAGAGGGAGAAAGGAGAGAGGAGGGAGGGCGAAGGGGTTGGAGGAGGAGGTGAGAAGAAGAGGAGGGAGAAAAGAAGAGGAGGGAAAGGCGAGAGAGAAGGAGAGGTGAGAAGAGGATGAAGAGGGGGAGGATATACTAGAGAGAGGAGGAAGGAGAGAGGGGGATTGGAGGAGGAGGTGAATGGAAGAGAAGGGACAAAGAGAGAGAGGGAGGGATTGGAGGACAGGGGGCTGCATAGAGGAGGAAGAGGAGAGGCGAGAGAGAGAGAAGGGAAGGAGGAGGTGAGAGGATAAAAATGAGAGCAGGGGTGTGAGAAGAGGATGAATCCAATGAAAGTCTTACTTGCTAATTGAGCTTGACAGTAAATTATTACAGAGACTAAAATTATGTGTGTGTGTAATTGTTAAGGTGCACTTTATTCTCCTTATAGCAAAATATGTCCTTTGCGTTTGACCCATTCTTCAGTGTCTCTGGGTTAAACCTGTCAGAACCAGTGGGACCCATTTCCAGATCGTGAGCTAGTCTTGGTCAGAGTACCTTAGCTGGAGGATTTGATGGGGTTGATGGGAGAAAAGGCAAGAAACCCATCCAGACACAGGCAGAACATGCAAACTCCACGTAGAAAAGGCCTTAAATCTACGTTGCATAAGTTGCCGCGTGTGTGAATGGGTGAGCGGTTGCAGAAATAAAACCATATGGCATATTAATAATCAGTATTTTCAAATGTAAAACGCGTCGTGTTGAGGTGGGATTGCTTATTTACGACTGTGCATGTTTTTCCAATCAAGCGCGAAAACAATATGTCCGCCGCGTCACTCATGCAAAACAGAAAAGGAGGAAAAATAGTATCGCTCAAACTCGCTACATCGACAATAATACAAACCCATGATAGCCCATTATAATCGCTAAGGAACAAGAGGGAACAAAGGTGTATGGGGACTTCAATCAAAACAGAAGAAAAATCCGTAATCAGGCTCATTATTAGAACATGGAAATACAATACAAATGCTTATTCACAAAGACATGTTTCCCCAATGAACCAGGAAATCAAAATGTCTGCCTCGTCATTCATGCAAAAGCAGTAAGGACAGGTACAAAACAGCAGCGCACTCTTTATGTCAACAATAATAATTACAGTAGATGAACTTATCGTAAAAAATGTCCCAAGTCTATTTTGGATTCAATTTTACAGCTGATCAACAAATGGCATTATATTAGAAATGAAGGTATTAAAAAAGAAAAGAAAGACCAAATACTATATCGACTTATCATTCAATATATAACAGAGGGGACAATACAAACATTTTTGGGGCTCAATATTTGTTCAAGGGGACTTTTTCTTTGTTTTTGTTTTTTATATTCTGTACCACAATAAGATTTGAGCTGTACACGGTTGAATTGAATGAAGGACACAAACTAACTATTTAAGTGTTGCATGTTATTATTTATTTATTACAGATCATATTTTTTACAATATTGTGCATTTAGAATTTTTTATTTTTTTTGATAATTCTGCTTCACGATTTGGTTTCAGTATTATCGTTTATCGTCTATATTCACGTCAGCAATACAGCGCACTTCAAAATTTGTTATCATGACAGACCGACAAAGGTGTATTAACAATATTGTAGATTTGGAATAGTTTTTGTGGTTAAATCTGCTCTTGTTTTTTTGTGTCAGTGGCATAAATCACTTTCAATATTGTCATTTATCGTCTATATTTATTTCAGCAATATATCGCACTTCAAAATGTGTTATCGTGACAGGCCTATTAACCAATTCTACCAATTCTACAAATATGTGCTCGCATTACGCTAACAAAATGTGGCAATAAAATTCAACATGAAACGTAGAGATGATAAATAATTTGGAACAATTTTGAAATGGATTTGCTGATTTACAAATGTTTTTCCAACCAGGTGAGAGAGACCGAATTGCATTGTCATTCATTCATAACCCATTACGTTGAAGGCACAAGTATATGCAAAGGTGTGCGGGGAAATCTGCAGTAAACCTTAGTATCTGACTGGGAATCCATGTAGTAATAATTCTACTTATTCACAAATGCATGCAATGTTTTTTTGACGTAGGTTTAGGTTTTAGAGACAGTAAATCTGCCACTTATTATTGCCTATACTAATCAAAACATGATGGATTAGATATTTAATAAAGGTGTTTCTATATGTTTAACTTTTTTTTGTTGTTGCAGATTTATTGCTCAGTATGGGGGCAATGATTTGACTATGAGGGGCCACCATAGTCTCTTATGCTATTGAGAAAAAAACGTAGTACGTGAACCGAAAATATAAACCAACAATGTCATTCATGCAAAACACCAAAAGGGGAGAGGAGAAGTAGCTTATATAAGCATAGGGCTGGGCGATATGATCAGAATTTTTAAAATCGCAATTTCTGATTCAAAATGGCTTGAAATTATTGCTATTTAAACAAAAAATAATGCCAAATTTCTTCCTCCAAAGTCTTGTGTCTGCTCCAAATCACATGCCTGTACTGACAGAGGATTCTCCATTAAAAACACCCAAACTGACCATTAGACCCGACCGAATCTTGAT
Source organism: Periophthalmus magnuspinnatus (assembly GCF_009829125.3). Taxonomy (NCBI): domain Eukaryota; kingdom Metazoa; phylum Chordata; class Actinopteri; order Gobiiformes; family Gobiidae; genus Periophthalmus; species Periophthalmus magnuspinnatus. Next base: position 13,527,448 of record NC_047140.1, read on the forward strand.
TAAAATTGTAATAAGTGTAAAGCTCTATTTCCATAATACAGTAGCCTGAAACATTGTTAGCTTTTCAGAGATAATCTCAATATATGCTTTTAATGATCAATGCACATGATCGGACAAAAAAAGTAGTGAGGATAAATGATTGAAAATGTAAAAAAAAAAACAAAACAAAAACAGCAACATAACAATATAATATAGAAATCAACATGTCCAATTCCTCTGCTTATTCACAAGTCCATGTTTCCCCAATGAGCCGAGAAAACAGTGTCCGCGTCGTCATTCATGCAAAACAGAGAGACCAAAAAAACAAAACAAAAAAAACGCTCATGTCGGACACAGCACCTCTGGCTCCAATGGAGAGATAGAGAGAACCGCAGAGCACGGAGAGGAGGGGAGGGGGCGCCACCGAGCCCAACTCCAGCCAATAACAATCCAGAGAACTGACCAGGCTAGCCACAAATACCACGGTTAGACCAGCGCTCCCTTAGTCCACGCGAGGAGAGAGAGGAGAGAGGGGAGAGCGCACGAATTCAACCAAATCGAGCGAGACGCAATACTTAACCTGCTAATTCCCACATTATCAGTGATTTAAAAGGAAATCTAGAGGCTTAAATGTCTATTGTTTAAAAATGTGTTAAAAATCTGCACTTACCTTAAAGCAAAACTGACATTTCACTGCTATAAGCCACGCTAAAACATTGCCTTAAATTCAGCGCATGCACTAAGTAAAATTCCCTCTTTGTTCCTAGCCTCCTCCCCTCCTCTTCCTCTCTTCTCTCCCTCCTCCCCTCCTCCCTCCCTCGCTCCTCTCCCTCTCAGTCATTTGCATGTTTTTCTCTTTTTTTTTTTTTGCGTCTTGCGTTACGGTGTTTGAAGCAGGTGGATGACAAAAAGCATCAATACTGACAGGCAGCGTGTGTGGCAGTCACCCCTCCTCCTTTTCTCGCTCTCTCTTCCTCTCTCTTTCTATCTATCCCTTTCACACCTTCTTATTACCCCCTCTTTTCCCTTCCTCCCTCTCTGTCTCTCTCATTCTCTCCCTTGTCTTTTTCCCTCCTTCATTCCTCTCCTTCTCTCTCCCCTCAGTCTTTCTTTACCTCCTCCCTCCCCTCTTACTCCTTCTCAACCATTTTCTTTCATCCCCCCCTCTTCCCTATCTCTGCTTTCCCTTTATCCCCCCTCTCTCTTTCTCCCTGTCTTTCTCTCTAATCCTTCTCCCCGTTTGTCCCTCCCCATGTTTCCACCTCTCCCTCTTTTCTCCCTCTTCCTCTTTCTACCTGCCCCTTCTCTCTCTACATCCCTCTCCCATCCTCTCACCCTCTCTCTCTCTCTACTTTTCCTCTATGCACCCTTCTCTTTCTCCTTCCACCCTTCCTCCTCTCCCCCCATCTCTACTTTCCAGCTACCCCCCCTCCTCTCTCTGCATAGAGTAGACAGTAGACAGTAATCACACGTTAGTTGTTGGTTCACAATAGAAAGGGGAAACCCAAGGACGCATGAGTGTTTGTGAGGCGTTTGTACAAAGAGAATAGAGACTAAAATAAAAACTGTAAACAGGAGCAGATCAACGGCACATTCAATGGACTGAGAGAGAGAGAGAGACGTGTACAACTGCTAACATGTAACAGAATCACTTAAATATGCCTGTACTAATAGTAATAATAACACTATAGTAAATTACGATGTTTTATTAAAGTTTTAACATGTGAAAAACTGAAATTTCATTGTAAACGGGTTACAGAGGTCCAAGGTTATTGCTCACTTACCTTATGTATTCAAAGCAAGGAATGAATTTATAAGCACTTTTCACAACATTCAGAGACCAGAGCGTAGTTTTTTCGTCAACTTGCAGGCTGACATGCACTTCCTGATTCTCTGACAATAAAATGCTTTATAATTAGATGCAGACAGTAAACAGGTGACTTATTTTGACCTCAAGAGCTGCTTATACAATATATCTGTACTGAACTAGGGCAAGACACATTGTGCTCAAATACATGGAAAACAATCAGGTACAAAGCTTTACAAGTGCACTATGTAACTTTCCTGATATTATTATGTTTTGCCAGTTATATTCCATAATATGGCATCCAACTCATCTTTCTTGAATTTGTTTGATGGGATTTAAAAGCTAAAGTTCTTGACTGTTTGGCGTTTCCTTCCCATCTCCAAAGACATAGATCAATTTAATGCCATACCGTGTAATATTCTAGGCAAAGTAATAAAATCCCCATGTGACAAGGAGGTAGTGGATTGTCAACCAGGAAAGTTACATAGTGCAACTTTAATTTACATTTTTTATCGCATTCTGAGTGTGTGTGCAGTGCAGTGATTAGAAGTATTACCTCAGAAAGTCCTGGGTTCAGTTGAAGGTTGTTAGGTGGTCTGGATCCTGGATCAGGTCCTCTCTGGTCCTTACATTTCGCCCTTGATCAGATGCAGAAATCCAACTCTGTCAGGAACCTATAAAAAGACAATAAGAAGACTAAGCAAATATTATTTTAAAAGTAATACTAAAAAAGGAAAAAGTGAAGTCCACTTCAAGTACACTGTAACTATTCTGGAATATAGAATTGTCTATATTCTGCTTGTCTCCACTGAAGTGTGGGTCAGATCTGTGGAGAAGTGAGCCCACACATATCAGAGTGCATATAGCAAATAAGCAATAACACCCATAACTGAATACAGTACATGCGATCAACGATCAGACAGGATCTCATTCTGAAACCTGCACTTGAATTCCACATTACAAAATTACCCCACTACTAAGCATTAGTTAAAACATTTTACTGATTTATAGCCTACATTTTGTCAGTGTAGTTACCTTGTCCATTCTCCCTTCCATTCTCCCAAGAGGGACACTAGTCTACTTTGAATCAACATTGATGATTTAAATTTACATTTTTAAAGTAATATAAATTACTATGAATGGACAGAGACTACAGTGACTATATAAGGTTAAATAAAAGCATGATAAAATATAGTGTTGGTACAGTGTATGTCTGCTAATTTTTATTTTAACAAAAATTATATAGATCATTCCAAATACTGCTGTTATGATCTAGTCTAGGCTAGGAAAAAAGAAAGAAAAAAAAATCACAAATACAACTTCCTCCCCTTTTATACTCCAATGATAACCTCGTGTAGGAAAGATGGAGATTTGTAATTGTTTTTAGCAACCTCACTGCACTTTTATTTATCCCACCTTCTTAATTTTGACATGTTCATTCAAAAAAAATTAATCCATGCACGTATTTTATAGATCCGCACATTTTAGTGCATTTAAGCAGAGAAAACAAACTTTATAGAGTCTGTGCTTTTTACCTAATGTAGCGCTAAAATCTACGTCATTACGTTGGCTATGACGTAGCACGTTTTTTTGTTTTCGTGGCGCGACCAGGAAGCGATGTAAACACGCGAAAACTTCGCGAAAAAAGTCTCCAAAACTAGCTAAGCGCGATTATTTCTACTGCACAGCGCGTATTTTGCACATGGAGTAATATACAGCACCCGTGTGTGTGTAGATGTCATGTATTAAGACATTCTCGTCCACTTTTCCACACCTTATCTCAAAGTCATGGACAGTTTATTGGTGAAGGACAATCCGCTGCTTCTGCCTATGAACAAGGAGAGGACTGTGTACGATGGGTTTATCACTGTTCAGGTAAGGTAGCATAGACCTGGTTGGTAGCTACCAGTCGATTTCAAAGCACAGAGAAACAATTTCCGCATACTAAATCTATACATTTTACGATCAAGCCCCCCTCACTGATGTGCACCAAATTCATCTTGGAGCAGATTTGTAGTTGTGTAGAGTAATGTACTTGTAGCAGTGTATGTCTATGCTGCATCATTGGTGGTTATAAATATAGTTGTCTACTGACTAATGGCATTATGGCCACTTTACCCTTGATAATAAGTCTGCTTTTAACTGCTGCTTTGATTGACTGAGTGCTTAAGATTCAATTGTGTGTGGTTGTGTGTGTTTGTTTTTCAGGATCAGGACTTCAGATTGAGGATACTGCTGCCTCCAAACCGAGACATAAAACAGGCCAAGTACAACACTATGTATTTTAGGCTACTTATATCGGATAGGTTTGCCGATATATTGGGCCTATATTTGCACTTTTTAGTGTATGTCTTGGCCTTAAATTTGCAGCAAACACCAATTTTGGTCAACCTGCTGCCTGAAAGTTCACACAAAGCTTTATTTTAACACTTAACACTTTAATGCAAAGAAATTATTGCACTAAAGGTTTGTGGCAAGAAAGGGCTGTGGACGAGTTTGTAGTACATTTAAATTTCATAATCTGGGCCCTACTAGGGATGCACTGATCCGATACTGATATAGGATATTGGGGATTTGCTAGATCGGATATCAGCTTCGAAAAATATCAGTTCAGCCGATATCCTGGTTGGATGTATTCATTAATGTAATAAGACTATTTACTGGTAGTAGTTGGCCCAGAAAGTCTCATAATGTTTGAATATTTATTTATACAAATTTGTTCAGTTCTGTATTATTTAATTTTTATTTTAAGGAAATAAATGCTGTTAGTCTCTTTTTTATGGATTCTAAGTGGTTGGCGTTGGCAACAGTCATGAAAAAAACATATCAGTTGATCTACTTCTTTTAACTATATGCATTTGTTAGATACTTTAAAATATATGAAGTTGTACACCTAATTTATTTAATTGTAGTAGTAATTATATGCAATTTGTGGCTAGTGGTGAAACAGTAAAGTTAAATCTGTACTGTTAATCTCTTTTTCAGACTCCACTGCTGTTGGCAGCTGAAACACCTGTTACGAGGATATGAGGCCATTCTCAAACAGGTGAAGGCTATTTCTAACAACAAATTTGAGCAAAGAGCATAGGGTCTTTTGAGATGGGTTGTTCTTTGTAATAAACATAAGTAAATAATCACTTAACAATCAGAAGTATATTCCAGTATGATGAATATCAGCAGTTAAACTCAAGGATTTTTCAGCATTAGGTCAAAAATATGAACAGTTTTTAGTAAATTTAATTGCATGATTGTATGAGTTTTAATTAGTGTTTAAAACGGGATCTCATCCCCATGCACTATCAGGAGGAGGGTTGGACCAAAAATTCTAAATAAATCACTGATAATCCTGGTTAAGTCCCAGTTTAGTTCTGCCTTAGTTACATGTTTATTCTTAGTTTAGTCTCTGGTTTGGGCTTTGTTTAGTCCTGGTTTAGTCCTAGCTTAGTTCAAGGTTTAGTCTTGGTCTGGACCTGGTTTTGTTCAGATTTTTTCCCCTGCTTTTGTCTTGGCTTGGTTTATGAATCACTCCCGACAAACTAGTTAGTTGGATCTTCATGTCAGAAAGCCATATGTACAAATTTACTACAAATTTGAACAGAGATGCCATATATTAACCGAAGCCTCTGTAGCTTTCAGCTTTCTTATTTTTGCTTCATCACTCCTTTCTCATCTCTCTCCCTCCCTCCATTCTTCCCTCATCCCTTTTCCCCCTCTCTTTCTCTCTCTCTCTTTGACACTAATATTTGTCCCTGTTTAATTAACGCGCCGTGGTAAATGTGCGTATTTGTTGTACGGGTGCCCGGAGGGTGATTTGGTGGAGATTGATACTGCTCCTCAGGCTCCAAAGTTCATTATTTTCACAGCCTTTAAGCGATCGTTAATTATTTAGGCCAGTGGCAGCCTCCATTAATCAAAAGCATGTGTTTGATTTGAATGGCTGCGTGCACTTCATAATGGACTGTGACGAAGAGGAGAGATTCTCAAATGGTGGGACGCAGGCTTAATATGGGTTGTGTTTTGTTTAATTTGTTATCATTTAGTTATTTGGTCATATTTTTAAGCTCTAATGGGGTTAAGACTAGTGTTGTTACAATACTAAAATTTCACACTCATTTTCGATAGTAAGGAGTAGACTCGATACTCAATACTGATTCCGATACCACACTGATAATAAAAAAAACACCATTTAGATAATAGATGTGATTTTCAACATTAAATCTTAGTACTTTCTTTTATTTTACCATGCAGTCTTATATTTCTGTAATCTCTCCACCTTGGTCCGCCTTGGTCCACCTTTAATCTTCTGCATTTGAATAGTATATTTGAGTAGCTGGAAGATTAGCCTATTGTGTGTTTTTGGTTGATGAAAACTTAACATTATATTATTAAAGCATGTACTATGCATTTGCTAATGTTTTCATTTACTTTCCTTGACACAGAAAACCTTAAAGATTCTGACTATAATAGTGTCAAGTTCTCACACCTTAAGTTAAAATGCAGTTTTGTTATGTCTGTCAGTATAAATGTGTGAAGATGCATTGGTTTAATGCTGTAATGGCCAGGGGATCCTGTAAAGCTTGATATATTGTGTAATTCTCCTATTGAAGTAGAATCTGTCACCTCGATGAGTTAAATCACAGAGTTTTTTGTCTCTTGTGTTCCAGAGGCTGCAGCAGTCGTCAGATCTGGGCTCCTTCCTCCTAGAGCTGAAAACTGTTCTGGTGAGAATCAACAGGTCACAATGACACTGGGGCTGCATTCACACTGTTATACGAACCAGGACTGAACCAGGACTGAACCAGGACTGAACCAGGACTGAACCAGGACTGAACCAGGACTGAACCCAGACTAAACTGGCAGTAAACTGGCAGTAAACTGGACCTAAACTGGGACTGAACCGGGACTGAACCGGGGATAAGCCAGTACTAAGCCAGTACTAAGCCAGTACTAAGCCAGTACTAAGCCCGTACTAAGCTAGTACCATAACGGGTCTGCACCAGGACCAAGCCAGGACCAAGCCAGGACCAAACTAGAAGCGTGAATACAGACTAACACCTGACTGTGTAGCAGTGTAGCTAACACCAAATCTAACACTGTCAGTCTAACAGGGCAGAGGCAGAATACATCATTGTCCACTGTCACTAACAGCCTCTGTACTTCCACTGTGTTATCACAAATACACATCACTTGATTACACAGAGGGGACGAGAGTAGGCAAAGATTGTACTCAAGTAAGAGGACTATTTCTTAAAAATATTACTTAATTAGCAGTGCAAAGTAGTGGTAGTAGAGTAGTAGTGTTGTTAAACTACTACTCAAGTAAAAGTAAGTAAGTGACATTTGATTTATAATTTGAAGTTAATGTAACTGGCAGAACAAAATATTAAACAAGTCAAAATCTGGTGTTTTCAAAGGATAGATGGAAAAATTAGACAAACTAAATCATATCTGATGGAGCGGTGCATGAAACACACATGTTCAAATAATTTCATATTGCCTATCCTGTAAATCCTGATATATTGTGCAATTATCTTGTAATAGTTGATTCTCTTATTTTGATAAGTTCAATTACACTGTCAATTGTGCAGTGCCTGGGGACCCATCTCCAGATCTTGACCTATGACCTTATCTTATTTTGCTTTATTGTTAGTTTTTGCATGATTTTCAAGAGACTTACAATGATATTTAGGACAGCTTTATTGTGTCTCCAAGGGAATTGGCCTACACAGGCTGCCAAATAAAAAAATAACACAGAGCCCTCTTCATCCCTCACCCTCAGTCCTTCTCTGCACTTTCTTTTTTCACAGTTTTCACGTTTTTTTTAACACTATGTTCCAAATTATTATGCAAATGTCAGAATAGCCTCTCAAAGCTGCCGTTTGGATGTGAACTGCCTCCCGCCCTCATAGATCTTTCACTTGAGGATGCTCCAAAGGTTCTCAGTAGGGTTGAGATCAGGGGAGGATGGGGGCCACAACATGAGTTTCTTTTCTTTTATGCCCATAGCAGCCAATGAAGCCTTCCTTGCAGCATGAGATGGTGCATTGTCATGCATGAAGACAATTTTGGTACGAAAAGCACGGTTCTTCTTTTTGTACCATGGAAGAACGTGGTCAGTCAGAAAATCCGCAGAGGTCATTTTCGCACCTTCAGAGACCCTAAAGGGGCCGTTGAGCTCTCTCCCCATGATCCCGGCCCAAAACATGACTCTGCCACCTCCTTGCTGACAACGCAGCCTTGTTGGGACGTGATGGCCATCCACCAACCAACCATCACTCCATCAATCTGGACCATTCAGGGTTGCATGGCACTCATCAGTGAAATTGAAAATTATAAAAAAAAAACTGCATAACTGCAATCCTCTGGAGGATCATACACCTTGATGTTCGCGGGACTCCAGAGGCATTTCAGCTTCAAATACCTGTTTGCTGCTTTGTAATGGTATTTTAGCAGCTACTCTATTATTAATCTGATGTATTTGTCTGGCAGAAATCTTCCTCATTGTGCCGTTCTGTGCTCTAAATCAGCTACAAATCTCTTAATAGTACAATAATCACGCTTAAATTTTCTTGAAATAGCTAAGATTTTCATACCTTGTCCAAGGTATTCAACTATTTTACGCTTTTCGGCACTAGAGAGATCTTTTTTCTTTCCCGTATTGCTTGAAAACGGTGATCTGCTTAATAATGTGGAACGTCCTTTTTAAGGAGTTTATCCTTTAATTGGACTTGCCCGGCAAACTAATTGGCACAGGTGTCTGAGATTGATTTCACTGACCCAAAGAGCCCTGAGACACAATACTATCCCTGAGTTTCACTGTAAAACAAAAAAAAACAAAAAACCTTTATAACACTAAAACACAATTTGTATAATAATTTGGAACGCAGTGTATAGCCTGATGTCATATTTGGTCTTGTAGTGATCGCATACATCTCCTCTTAAACACATATTGTAGGAGGTTTGTGCCCTCACCGCTATCTATCCATTGCCCTCAGTTCTCCTCTGCATTATCTTTCCTCTCTGTTTTAGATTTAGTTCAGTTTTCACCTGATTCTGTATATAGTCTCATGTTAACCCCCCCCCTCTTGTTTTACAGGAGTTGCGTGTACAGAGTTGTCCACAGCACCTCCCCAGCCCCCTCCCTCAGTCCTCCTCTCCACTAATATATCTCTCAGTTTTAGTTTTGTTTTAGCCTTCTGTTGTAGTTTGCCTCATGTTGTTGTTTTACACTCCTCTGTAATGTTATGTTGTAGGAGTTCTTCTCTGCACCATCTCACTTCTCTATTTTAGTGAAGCCTGGTGTTGTATTTAGTCTCATGTTAAATTACCTCTTCTTGTGTCATAGGAGGTGTGTGTACAGAGCCGTCCCTAATCCCTTTTTGTCCCTCGCCCTCAGTCCTTCCCTACTCAGTCTCTCCCTTTCTCACAGTTATTTTTAGGCTGATGTTGTATTTGGTCTCATGTTAACCTCCCTCCTCTTGTGTTTCAGGAGGTATGTGTACAGAGCCGTCCTTCAGCCCTCTCCATCCCTCACCCTCAGTCGTACTCAGACCTCCTGTCTGAGCTGGAGACACTCGGATGGGACAAGTGAGTCAAACAGTACACAATAACATCACACTAGCTGTTATCGCCATTATCTTAACTTGTTATATATTAGCCAGGGTTGTAATCAGACTTCAAAACACTGCTTTTCATATTTAGAAATAAACTATCACATCATCATATCAATTATATATATATATGATAGTTTATTACTTTATAACTTTATAATTATATATGGTCCCAGTATCAAAATACATTTCATTATGTATATATATAAAAAAAAAAAAATGAATTTGTGATCTTTACTCCAATTTAAGATAAATGTGTGGGCTTTGCTATGGTTTTTAAAAAGTAAATATAGGCATCTGCAATTATCACTTATCGGCCACTGCAGCCGATATTGTTATCTGCTCAAAAAAATCTGTATTGACCGATTCCTATAATATTTTATTTATTGTGAACAATATTTATATTAAAATGACTTTATAGAAACAGGTCCATTAAAACTGTTTTTGTGCTGCTTTTCCCACCTGTGGCATTTCACTCTACCAAGCAGCAGATTTTCATTTATGTGTTTTCATTGTTGGAAAATGGCTATGCATTATTTTTGAGCCCTACAAGTGTGACCCAGTACCTAAACTTTTAAAATAATTACAAGTTCAGAGCAATGGCTGGAGGTAGGGGGTAAGTTAGCTAACTAAGCAAACGAGAGAGAACACAGTCATAACATGATCAAATCCTCATATAAATCTATTATGCATATTATATCTCCTTTTAAACTTTAAATAATTGTATACCATCACTTTTGCTCACTGCTTCATACAACACAATAAAATGCAGATCAGATTATTGCTTTTGTAGAAAATGGAAAATGCATCCCAAAAAATTTTTCACTTTCACTCCCATTGCGTTTATTTTATTTAGTCATTTATTCAAAGAAGATCTATTGTTCTTGTGTCGGCTATATACTTATAATCTGTGCTTATCACTGTGCTATAATTTGTACATTTTAAATTGCAATATTAATCTAAAACAACTTAATAAAAGAAACAAGTCTGCTGACTTCCGCATTAGAAAACTGCAGTGCCGAATGGGACCTGATATCGCCGTAAACATCATCACAAAAAGTCTGCAGCTCTGAAGGATAGCTGCAGATCATGCTGGTATTTTTTTCATTTGTACCAAGCAGTGGATGTGAACCGGTGACAGTGAAAATGGGGGCAGTTAAAAGGTCGGGTGAGTAATTGTTGAGGGTAAACAACTATCATGGTTAATCTCTGAAAGTCGAGCTTTCAGAATAGGTCTGCTTTCAAGGTTTGGTCACTTGCAGATACTTTCTGACCCAATTTTACCCCATTAAATTTCCACACCTTGAATAATAGTGTAATATAGTTAAAATAGCTTCCCTAAAATGTAGACCAGAGCAGTTATAACACATTTTGGAGCTTATCATCCTAACAGCACGACTCATTGATAACCCAGTGATAAGCACACTTTATCCCGGACCCTTCTTACCAGCTGTGCCCTGAAATGAGAGCCACGGCTTCACACGGGGGCGGCCATTTTGGCTCAGACACACTTGACCTCATTCCACCAATAATTAACACACACCTCCAACCAATTAGCTGACCGCAGAGAGGCTCGACCAATCAGAACTCGGGACCAAAGCTAAAATCCCGTAGGCTATTAACAGCGTCCTGGGTTAATTAAGGCTCGAAATGGGAGACGGGTACTTTGGATATACAGTGAGCTCTTTGTGCATTTTCACAATATTTTAATTATACAAAGGGTGGTTCATGGTATAAAGTTTTTGGTCAGTATGTAGGTCTTAGTTTAGAACAGTCTTAGTCCTTGTTATAGACCAGGTTGAGTTTTAAGTATTGGTAAGCTAAAAAAAGGTCTTAAATAAATGATTGAAGGTTTAAAGGCACTGTAATAGATTTTTACTGTCTTAAAACCTTGAACAACAGAACTACTTCAGTTTAAACAGTTTTCAGTGGTCCAAAGTTATTACTCACTTACCTTATGCTTTCAGAGCATCCTAATTGTCTGCTGTGATTTTATAAGCACTTACAACTCTTAGAGACCAGTGTGAAGTTTTGCCATCACTGTAAAGCTAATAACAACTAGCGTGCTAACACACACTTCCTGATTTTTGGACAATAAAATGCTTTATTTATTTTTGACCTCAAGAGCTGCTTATACAATGTCTGTACTGGGACAGACCTTGTATTACTGGTACAGTCCTGGTTTAGGTCTGAATTTGTCTCTTTTGATTCAGTTTACTTCTGTACATATTTCTTCATAGTTTTTTACCCAGTTTTAGTCCTACTCAAGTCCTGATTTAAGCCTCATGTTGGCCGAGTTTAGACCTGGTTTAGTCCTACTTTCATCTCGATTAAGATCTAGTTTTGAGCTGGTGTATTTTATTGATACTTCGCTATAGTAATTATTGTGACAGGCCTAGATGTAGTCAAGTATTTATGACCACAAATATTTACATTCACTAAACTGAGATAATTTCAAATATAGTTTTTCCTCTGCAGTGATGGTGGTCTGGTCTCCTTGTGTCTCCTTCTCTGGTTCTTATTCAACCCAAGAGTCTCCAATTAGCTCCATTAGCATTTAGCTAATATCATAATTGTGGCGCGGGTTGTTAATATGCACAAGTGGAACATGAGTGTAATATTAAGGACTTAATTTGAGCTCTGGGGAAAGAACCATCTTTTTCTTCTTTAGACTGGATATTAAATGTAAGAAGTCATTTTGTGAACAGGTGTGTGTGTTATGGTGATGGTTACGTTCTTCTGTGGTCACTAAGCCTGAATCATTCTTAATAAACTATGCTCATTATGAAGTAAGTGTTTATTTTTTTGCTTTATTAAGGCTAATTAAGGTGTAGTTCTTATAAAGTGTTACCCATGGGGCTGCCAATCTGTGCCACTGACCCTCCTATCGACAATCACTCATTCACCACATTCATACTTGTCAAGGCAGGTGAAGTGTCTTTCCCAAGGACACAATGCATTGGTTTGGTCGCACTTGAACTACTGACCTCAGACGAACTGAGCCACTGCCGTAACTGTCATAAAACATATAAACATTCTGTTCTGCAGAAATCGCAGATAGATCTGGAACTGGACCATAAAGGCCTAACTTGGGATGGTCAAACTACATCGGCCCCAATTCACTTTCTATTGAAAAAACATCACCCCTCTGTTTTTAACTGCTGCTGTCAGGCTCGTCATTTTGGTTTTAAAATGTTCATATTAACCTGCTCTACATGATTCTGGGTCTGTTATTTTGTTATTTTCTTCATAAATCAAGATATGAACATTAATAACAGACCAATGACCTGCCGTCTTTGGACAAAGTCGCTCCCGCACGTGTTGGTAACAGGTGTGATTGACAGTTGCTAAGTGCCCACTCCGGATAAACCAGTGGTGCAGGCAGGAAGGGGCACCCTCGCTTCTGATTGGCTCTTTCATATGATACGTGCTGTCAGAAGTCCAAATATGGAACTCTCCTCCAAATTTGCCCCCATAACTGCTAGCCTCAGTGGCTAACTTTGGTTGACTCAGGATACAATTCCAGACCCGCTAGTCTTTGTGAAGTTTTGTGAAAGCGTGTGGTTCTGGCTGGACAGGTAAGTAGACTATGGGTGTGTTCTCACTGGTCAGTGTTGTGTCCAGGTTTGAGCCCAGTTTAGTTCAGATGCAGACTTGGTTTTGTCCTGTTCTAGTCCTGGTTTAATCTTGTTCTAGTCCTGGTTTAGTCCTGGTCTAGTTCAGGTCCAATTTTGATGGCCCATGTGCACGTGAACAAGGACCATGAGAGCTAGTACTGATGTGTTTTGAGGTAAAAATGTTGTTGTTCTATTATCTTGGTTGATGCTGTCCACTGTCTCCCACTCTCCCCCACTGTCCCAACCTCTGGTGATGTGATCAGACACAGAGTCCTGCTGAGCAAAAATTCAATTAAATTTAAACTGAATTATGGACCAAACAGGAGCAGTTTGTCAACGTAATGAGGCATTGTTTCCAACAAGCTGTTTTTAATCATTTCTACAGTTTAGACTTTAGATCATAGATGCATATATTGACTTTAATGAAAATAATAATAATAAATGAATAAATAAAACAAACCTGCAGTGCCTGAAGTAATATTTGTGGACCTTTGTGGTTAATTTACTGTATGTAGCTTGCACTGTAGCTAACGCTGATTAATGATTGGCTGCAGGTGCTGGGCTTTAGGTAGTGACGATTCAGATCCAGATTCAGAGTCCTTTTAGGTTCAAACCGACTGGATTTCAGTATTGAAAACTGGGAACACAAAGAGGGAACACAAATGTAAGACTCAATTGAGGCTCATTCTGCTTTCTGATGTGTTAATTGTCTGTTTGAGACCTTGAACTTCAACCCTAAACATGTATAGGCAGGTTTTAGCATAATTTTATATATATATTGGAATACTGTAATTGTCAGTATTGTCTATACCGTGTGAAGAGAAAACCATTGTAATTTTTTCTTTGTTAAATGTAAAAACCTTTACAACAAAACACACAAATTGTCTTTACCATTATATATTTCTGTTGATAACATTCACTAATACCAGTCAATGTCAATGCATAAGTCAGTGCCTTTTCAATTAATTCTTCATCAAGCAGTGGTTTTCTGAAATGGTTTTACACCTCCTCCTTCCCACTCTCCCTCATTAGCATAATGACTAATAACTCTTTTTCTTGTGTGCGGCTGCGGTCTGTTCACATAATGAGCTCTCAGGGCTGAGTGCTGCTAAGGTTTAAAGTGGAACTCTTGAGATGGACGCGTTTCAAGGGGCTCCTTAAAGACGAAGCGCATGTCACTATAGCGCTAATACAACACTGATACTTAACAAGTAAATGAAGGCATGGTTTAGTTTGCTCCCATGTTCAGATGGGCGTGATTGACGAGGGAATTAGCCAATCAGGGACAGAGTCTGTTCATATCAAAACTTCTGCTTACAAGGAAAAAAGAACAAAACAAAAAAATATCACTGACTGAAAAAGATTTATGCATTGAAAATATTCCAGTATTCCATATTCTGTTTCTATGGAATCATGGAGGTGACGTGCCACCTCAGAACACCTGGCATTGTTGTTGTAATGAAACTAAAATGTACTAAGGAATAGACTGGATATTCAGTACCAATTCCAACACCATGATAATAATAAAACACTCTCTTTATTTAGACATTATAATGTATCCATACCTGCTCAAATGAGTATCTAGTTTTGATACTAGTTTTAATATCAATTAGTATCTGATTTTTGATACTTTTAACAACCCTACCTGGCATGTTTATTTACCTTCTTAGTCGATATAGTTGATATAATAATTTTACATGTTTTTAGAACAGTAATTTCATTTTTATTATTTCTTTTCTAAATACCTCCCACCTTCATTTGTTCTTTTTCACTATTGTTCATTGTTAATATGCCTTTATGTCTAGTTTTAATTGTTTCATTATTTCTTATGAATCAGCTCTTGTAAATTGCAGTTTAATTTGACTGAAATGATAAAGACATGATTGTGAATGGTTTGGTGATGTCCTCATTTGCTGTAGCACTCCCTGGACTCCACTGGGGACATAATTATCAGACGGACTGATCTAGATCTCAGACATGGCTGTTTTTAGAATAGATTATCTCATTTGTATTAATATGTGTTGAGTTGTGCCCCTGTCCCGAGAGGAAAGACGCGACTGCAGACATATGTACAAGAAAAATGGACTTTATGTGAAGTGAAGGCGCTTGTTTTCGTAAATGTAAACTGGACCAAAACCATGTTAACAAATGTCTCTTAATGGACTCCTTATTTTTAGTTGAGTAATAGGTAAATATGCAGTCATTTGTAATGGGGACAGGTCTAGGCTGGGTCAATATAAGATTTCCCTATGGATTTTAAAAAGAGGACGGTCGCTTGGGCAAAACACTTTTCATGGGCCTATATTCTGCAGAATATATTGTTTATAGCTATTAAACAAGTTATAATGTAAATTTCTCATTAAAACATCAGGTATTGTGCTTTTGTTTGCCAGATAGTTATAATCTATGACATCCGTGCATCATTATGTTATACTTGTATTATTTTAAATCACAATATTGGTCTAAAATTACAAGTCCGCTTACTTGTGGGTTAGAAAATAGCAGAATCCAATGGGAGCCATTGTTGTCATCACAACAAAAGACAGCTCTGCCGGACCATGCGGTTGGCTGTTTTTACAGATGGGTGCGCATGATGTTAGCTGCTTTTTTTTTTTTTTTTTGCCAAAATGGCATATGACTATAATGCAAGTATGAATTTATTTATTGCTTGTTCATCTTATTTTAGATTAGGAATGTACCGATTACGATAATAATCATTTACGATACTGTTGCTCTAAGTATCTGCTGATTCCCAATATTATCTGATACCAGTGCAGAGAATGATAACAGCATTTATTTCCTTAAAACAAAATTAGACATAAGCCAAAACTGATCCAAATGTGATCCAAACATTTGGTCCAAACCATAATGCAACATAACTACATAACAGCTTTGTATAAATGAAAGTTAAACCATTTTGAGTCTTTGAGACTCCAACCAATAAATACTCACATCAATCAGTCACCCCCAAATATATATATATATATATATATATATATATATATATATATATATATATATATATCAGATATTTGAAAGCCGATATTTGATCTAGCAAATTTTTCAATATTGACGCAGATACCATATGGGATCGATGCCTCCCTTTTTTAGGTGGAGGCAAAAGACTGTGGGGGCCACCGTCATCATAAAGTATTAATAATGGGGAAACACTGGAAGCCCATTTTGGGGTTTTTTTTTTTGGTATCCAGTTCCCCTCCCATGTGGATCACGTGTCTTAATAGCAACTAGATTATTATGGAGCTTATTACAAATTTGCTGAAAAAAGATACGGACAAGAAAGTAAATCAAAGTAGTGTGCATTTGTGTTACATTAATGTGATGTTAATAATTTTAAATGTGTTTTTCTTTTCATAAGTAAAAAAAAAAACATTTATGAAAAAGTAAAATAATCCTTTTACTTTTATAATTGATAATAAATCCCATTTTAGTGTTCCTCCACTGCTCTACTCCTATAGTTTCTCCTCCCTCTCTCTGTCCCTCCATCTCTCTCTCTCTTCCTTATCCCGCCTCCTCTCTCTTCTTTGCCCCTCCATTCCTCCCTCCCTCTAGATCATATCTCGTACCTCTCTCCTTCCTTCTCCTTCCCTTCCCCTCCCTCTCTCCCTCCCTCTTTCTCTCTCTCTCTCTCCCTCACCCTTTCTCTCGCCTCCTCTTCCCTCCTCCCCCTGTATCATCTCCGTGTATCTTCCCTCACATTTGGGAGAGGAGCAGTTCAAAATGGCTGCTCTCATCAGACTTCACAGTGGGAGGTCTCATGTCCCGCTGTTCCATCTCCATCCCATCTCAACGGCTTTGTTCATGTTTTGTGTTTAACTTTGAATATTGTTTTGTCATTTTAGTCTCTGTAAATTTATCTGACTTATCTGAGTTTCCTATGGATCCCAGAATTAAACGTCAAAAAGAAAACATTATTGACAAAACCCAGTTGTTTCAAACTGCATTGATTAGCATTTTTAAAAATTATTTTTTAAATAAACAAAAAAGCATTTTTTTTCCATTTGGTGATGAGATAGTCATTCAGTTTTTCTCTGTGCTACCGGCATGCATTCATTGATTATCTTAGCCTATTTTAACAACATCAAGAATGTAGAAGAGAAATTACAAACACAAAGGGCCTGTGTAAGCTGCTTATATAGCATAGAAGAGGAAGATTTCCAGCAATAGCCTAAAACCAAATTGACTTTCTGAAGTTATGACGGTGCCTATCACCACTTCCCTGAGGACAGCACTGGTTTTATTGGTTATAACTAACCACAGGACTGAGACTGTGTGTCCACATGGCTACATGGACCAAATAAAACAGACAGCAACAAGAGAAAGTTTAAATAAATGGGCGGACTGGGGAATGGCGTAATGGCACACATCTGGTGTCTGTGCATGATTGTTTCATAGTACACTAAGGGTGCACTCACACTAGCCCCAACCAAACTGTGCTCAAGCACAGATAGCCCCTAAAGTGTTTTGTTTGTCTAATGTGAGGGCAAACAAACTTTGGTGGGTTGTTAATCTTGAATTTGTCCTTCTGAAATGTCTCCTGGACATTGGACATTGTGGAACTATGATTTGTTGATATATCTGATGCGAGCTTTCGTCTTTACCGTTGCTGGAGGAGTCCCACAAGTTCACAGATATAGAGGAGGATGTCACATCTGGCCTCTCTGATAAAATAGAGGGTGTGGACACAGAAATCATAAATAATTTTTGCTTTTGTTTGTTTTGAATGCCTATGTGCAGCTAATAACTAAAATTTGTCCCAAAGCTGAGTAATTTTGTGGAGTCAAAAATGTCTCATTGTGATGAAGGGATAGCTTCATCTGGACTAATCTTTTTGTTTGGGTTCAAATCCAACATTTTCTGGACCAGATTTAGAAAAGCCTTCCTATCCTCCTGCTCATGTCCTAATTGAATTTCATAGTAATTTAGAAAGGCTTCTTTGAGGTCAGTCACAGCTTGTACAATGCTCTTCTCTACTTGTGTCTTTAGACTCAGGTGGAGTTTTAAGTCTCTACTCTCCGGATTCCTCCTGGACAAACAAATATGTCCCATGTTTAGCCTATTTTATGAGATTTAGAAGATCAGGGATACCCAGTAGATGTGTTGTCTGTCTGAGATGATCGTACGAAGAACAGAAGTTGAAAGGGTCATACGACAGATACTATCTCAGGAGGCAACACCCAAGACTCCACATATCCACTGCTTCAGTCAGTGGCAGGCTCAAGGTGACCTCCAGGGCAGAGTAAACTGGAGGCTCTATGTTCCTCCCCATTCTTACATTCTGCTTAAGGATCCCTACTCCAAAGTCTGTCAGTTTGAGCTTCTTTTTGTGATCCAAACACAGACACAAAGTCTACGCAGAGTATTTAAAGCCACAAGGAGCTGCTTGGCCATTGGGTTGATTTCGCTCAGAGACAATGTTGCATTTTTACACTTCTCCATTAAATTCCGCACATTTTGATCAAGCATCTCAAACTCCATGTAGTGGTGTCCTGCAATGGATTTAAAATACTTATTAAATTGAACAATGTTATTCTTGTTCAGGTCCAGACTGCTAATTTCCCAGAGCGTTTAAGGCTCTTTATTTATCACATAATCTGTGTCTCAGGTCATTTTAACTTTTTTCACAGCCACATTTCCTTATTGAGGCCTTTTGTAACTACAAATGAGGGGAGAGGGCATTTTGGTCATGTCCATCAGGTCTGATGTTTCGAATCATCAAATTGAATGGTGCGACATCCATAGATTCCCATTCATTTTGTTACAAAGTTGTCTTGTCTTGCATTATGTGTTATTGATTTATGATACCCAATAGTAATGATAATTCAGCATTTTATATTTAATAAAACAGTGTAACATTCCAGGCAAGGCAATAACATCTCCATGGAGACGAGCAGGTGCGAAGCCCCCACCAGAAAAGTGCACCTTTTAAGGCTCAATTTAGCAGAAAATGGTGCAACCTTTATGCTAATCCCATTTTAACTGTATAAACATAACAAATATATGCTGATATCACATGTCTTAGCAAGGACACCTGCAGTTCATTTTGACATTTCTCTGTGATTAGCTTTGGTGTCATCCAACTATTAGAGAATTTGTCCCTTTTTAACATTGCCAGTTTCCTTGGTCACTCGTCTGTTATGCACTTACCAGCTAGTCTCCTTGGGTGGAAGCATAGTCAGGCTTGATTGGACAATACTAACATGCAGTGTTGAGTGTTCAAGTCACCGGGTCTCAGACTGATGAGCCTCGCTTCCATAGGGCCAGTATGGTACGAACCCTGAGTGTTTCCACTGTATAAAGCGTACCACCCCCTTTTAGGGGTACAAAGCTGACCACTGGAGGTACTACCTCCAAAGGGGTCTGGACCGCTTGGGAGCTGGGACCAGCCCATGGGGGCCGGTTTTGTCTGTTTTTTTGACATCTTAATGATGATCGTTTTTCCAAGAAATGACATGGACGCCGTTACTGGCATATGGATCCATATCCAGTCCCAATCCCCACATCTTTGGGTGTGTTTTCTTAGACCTGTGTCACGCCCAAAGGCCATGGGGGTGCCCCCTCCGTAACTGTTCTGTGCCAAGGTGGCCTCAAGCTAACCATGCCAGTGGAAATAAGGCTATAGTAAATAAACCTCACCTGCCTCACACATCCAGAGTCTCCTGCCTCTCTGCACAACTCTAGGACTCATTAGGATAACACTTATTTTCCCCACTATCACCCACCCTTGGTGTGTGTACAGTCCTCAATATGTTGTAGGTTTCCTTTTATACAGCCAAAAGGAAGAAGGCTGAAATGGAAATGAAATTGCCCAATCTAGACTCCTATGCGCTCTACCTGATTTGTACTGTTTTAAAACTGTGAAAAACGAAACTAGTTTTTTATTCTTTTTACTTTTTTTTTCATGTTAAACGGTTTTCTGTAGTCCAAAGATTTTCCGCACTTACTTTATGCATTCCGAACATTCTAATTACTCACAGAGATTAGTTTGTAAGCGTTTTTCTGTCATGATGTCAGTTTTCCCTGTCCTCCCGTGCTCTCTCCCCCTCCCCTACCTGTGTGTCTGGAGCTGGGTGGAGTGCCTGACTCCTCCCGTGCACACCTGGGGTGCATCAGCCTAATCACCACCACCTGCTGCTGAGTACAAGAAGGCTTGGCAGTCTACACTCGGTGCCAGACCGTCCGCGTGTAAAACGTGAATGTTTCTAGCTAAGCTTTGTTATATGGTACTTTCCTGCAAATGCTCATTTGGATTTATGCACCCTCCAGATTCCTGCCTCTACTCGCCCAGCTCCTGCCGCCACGTTCCAGTCCCGGTATCGCCTCCAGCTCGTCTCGTCTCCGGCTCGTCTCGTCTCCGGCTCGTCTCGTCTCCTGCTCGTCTCGTCTCCTGCTCGTCTCGTCTCCTGCTCGTCTCGTCTCCTGCTCGTCTCGTCTCCTGCTCGTCTCGTCTCCTGTCCGGTCCTGGTCTCTGGTTTGTCACCCGCTCCCCGCTCTGGTCTTCGTCTGATCCGCCTGCCCTGGTACCGCACCTGCTTCTATCCCCGTCCTGGTCCTGTCCTGCCCGCCTCTACCTGCACCGCACCCGCCTGACCCGTCTCCCGCTCCCCGGTTCCTGTACCTGCTCTTGTGACCTGTTTAAAGACTGCATTTTCACCGCTGTAAATAAACACTGTTAAAACTGCTCTGGTCTGCATCTTTTGGTCCTATCCGCACCGTTACGACAGAACGGTCTGGCCACTATGGACCAAGCAGGCTCAGATCCGGACCAGACGCGCCGCCTCATGCACTCTCACCCCGAGGCGGTGCTGGGTCAGCATGAACAATCCATTCGAACTCTATTGGAGCTAAATCAGACATTGTCCCAGCAGGTGGCACAGCTTAACCACCAGGTGGCCGCGCTCCTCGTCACCCCGCCTGCTGCAGCTGGAGCGCCTCCACGCCTCCCGGAGCCGAGAGGCACGGATCCGGAGCCGTATGCTGGACAACCTCACCTCTGTCGCGGATTCCTGTTCCAGTGCGAGTTCATGTTCCAGCAATGCCCTTCTCGTTTCAGCTCGGGGGCCACCAAGATCCGATATATATGTGGATTACTCCGGGGCAGAGCTCTCCAGTGGGCAGAGGCGCGCCTAATGAAGACGTCTGTGGATAGCCTGGATTTTAATGAATTTGTGTCCACGTTTAAGCTGGTGTTTGACCACCCGCACTACCAGGACAATGCTGCCTCCCGGTTATTGACTCTCAGCCAGGGCTCCAGGACGGTAGCGGATTATTCCATTGAATTCTGGACACATGCGGTGGAGCTGGACTGGACGGACAGCGCGCTGCGGGCTGTGTTTGTGCGGGGCCTGAACGAGACTTTGAAAGATGAATTGGTTTCCCGGGACGAACCCCCCGACCTGCGGAGCCTCATCTCCCTCACTCACCGTATTGACAACCGGCTACGGGCTCGTCGCCGAGAGAGACGCCGGTCACCGGTCCCGCCGGAGCCACGCGCTGCCCCGCCCCCGCCAGATGAGCCCATGCAACTCGACAGGACCCTTGTGTCGGCCGAGGAGCGTCAACGGAGGCGTCGCCTGGCCGGGGCTTGCCTCTACTGCGGTGAGCGCGGACATTATGTGGTCACTTGCCCAGTTCGGCCAAAAGGGGGGGCCCACCAGTAGCGCTGGGAGTACTGGTGGGCGAGCAACACATCCTGGACTCTTCTAATAGACTGCGGCTCAGCGCCACCCTGTGCGTTCGCACAGAGACCTTATGCGTTTCCGCCCTTATCGACTCCGGGGCTGAGAGGGACTTTATTGATGCCCAAGTCGCGGAGCAGCTCGGGGTCTACCTGGAGCCCCTCGGACGCCCCTTAAATGCCCAGGGGCTCAATGGACGTTTTCTGGGGCACATCACTCACATCACAGAACCTGTCACCGTGATTCTGTCCGGCAACCACCAAGAGAACCGTCAGTTTCATGTCCTGTCCTCCTCCGCTTCTCCTCTGGTCCTTGGTTACCCCTGGCTACGCGCCCACAACCCTGTTTTCGATTGGGCCAGGGGCGGAGTTTCGGGCTGGAGTCCCGATTGCCACGCCAAGTGCCTTCGGTCCGCCCTCCCTCCGGCCGGGAGGTCCGTTCCTGTCGCAGATCCGTCCCCAGACACCCCCAATCTGTCCTCGGTGCCTGCTGAATATCACGACCTGGGGGAGGTTTTTAGCAAGAGCAAGGCCCTCTCTTTACCGCCCCACCGCCCATATGACTGCGCCATTGACCTCCTGCCGGGTGCCCCACTACCATCTAGCAGGCTATATAACCTGTCTAAACCTGAACGCGAGTCAATGGAGGACTATATCCGTGGGTCCCTGGCTGCCGGAATCATCCGCCCGTCCACTTCACCCGTGGGAGCGGGGTTCTTCTTTGTGGCTAAGAAGGACAAATCCCTGCGGCCTTGCATTGATTACCGGGGTCTGAACAATATAACTGTAAAGAATAAATACCCGCTTCCCTTACTGGACTCGGCATTTACGCCCCTCCACGGTGCGACCATCTTCTCCAAGTTGGATTTGCGGAATGCGTACCACCTGGTGCGCATCAGGGAGGGAGACGAATGGAAGACGGCCTTCAAGACACCCCTGGGACATTTCGAATACTTGGTTATGCCCTTCGGTCTCACCAACGCCCCTGCCGTATTCCAAGCCCTCATCAACGATGTGCTCCGTGATTTCCTTAACCGATTCGTCTTTGTTTACTTGGACGACATCTTGATTTTCTCGCGGTCCCCCCAGGAGCATCACCAGCACGTTCGCCAGGTTCTCCAGCGCCTCCTCGAGAATAAACTGTTCGTGAAAGCGGAGAAATGCGAGTTTCACGCAGAGGAGGTCAGCTTTTTGGGCTTCATTGTGGGGCGGGGCCAAGTAAGAGCTGATCCTGAAAAGATCCAGGCTGTCACTGAGTGGCCCGTTCCTACCAGCCGGAGACAGCTCCAGAGATTTATCGGCTTTGCCAATTTTTATAGACGTTTCATCCGGGATTTTAGTAGGGTTATCTCGCCCTTAACTAAACTCACCTCTCCTGCTTTGCAGTTTGCCTGGTCTCCTGAGGCGCAGACAGCCTTCGAGAAGCTTAAGAGACTATTTACCTCCGCTCCCATCCTGCACCAGCCCGACCCTTCACGGCAATTCATCGTGGAGGTCGACGCCTCCGACTCGGGAGTGGGGGCCGTGCTTTCGCAGAGGTTCGACCCCCACAACCGCCTCTGTCCCTGCGCCTTCTTTTCCCGGCGATTGTCCTCGGCCGAGGTCAATTATGACGTGGGGGATCGGGAGCTCCTTGCCGTAAAGCTGGCCTTGGAGGAGTGGCGCCACTGGCTCGAAGGGGCGGAGCAACCATTCATCGTCTGGACCGACCATAAAAACTTGGAGTACATCCAGTCCGCCAGGCGCCTCAATCCCCGTCAAGCTCGTTGGTCCCTCTTCTTCAGCCGCTTCAACTTTCTCCTCACCTACCGCCCCGGATCTCGGAACGTCAAACCAGATGCCCTCTCCCGCCAGTTCGCCCTGGAGGATAGCCCGGTCACCGCAGAAACAATTATCCCCTCCTCGTGTGTGGTGGCCGCGGTCCATTGGGATATCGAGGACACCGTCCGAGAGGCCCAGACCAACGACCCCGACCCAGGTAACGGCCCTCCAGATAAACTGTTTGTTCCCGATTCTGTCCGGTCTCAGGTGCTCCAGTGGGTCCATGCCTCCCGTTTCGCCTGCCATCCTGGTGCCGGTCGCTCTCTCTCCCTCCTCAGGAGACGCTTCTGGTGGCCCACGATGGACACAGACACCCGGGCTTATGTCGCCGCCTGCCAGGTATGTGCTCGGGCCAAGGCCTCCCACTCACCCCCTTCTGGTCTCTTGCATCCTCTCCCAGTTCCTCGTCGCCCTTGGTCCCACATCGCCTTGGACTTCGTGACGGGCCTTCCCCCTTCCCAGGGGAACACGGTGGTTCTCACCATTGTGGACCGCTTCTCCAAGGCCGCCCATTTCGTTGCCCTGCCTAAGCTCCCCACAGCCAAAGAAACTGCCGACCAGCTGACCAGTCATGTCTTCCGACTCCACGGCATCCCGGTGGACATCGTGTCCGACAGAGGGACCCAATTCACCTCTCAGGTATGGCGGTCTTTCTGCGACAGTTTGGGGGCCACGGTTAGCCTCACGTCCGGGTTCCATCCACAATCTAATGGGCAGACGGAGCGGGTCAACCAAGACCTGGAGTCGGCCCTACGGTGCACAGCCTCCGCCAACCCCGCGACCTGGAGTACTCACCTGCCCTGGATAGAGTACGCTCACAACTCCCTCGTGAGTTCCGCCACTGGTATGTCCCCCTTCGAGGCATCGCTGGGATATCAACCCCCTCTCTTTCCCACGGAGGAGAGGGACCTCGCCGTCCCGTCTGTTCAGCGCCATCTCCAGCGCTGTCGCCGGATCTGGAAGAAGGCCAGGGCGGCCCTTCTTCGGGCTGGAGCGCGCACTAAGGCGACGGCCGATCGCCACCGTGTCCCGGCGCCCGTATACCAACCTGGCCAGATGGTTTGGCTCTCCGCCAAGACGGTCCCGCTGAAGACGGACTCCCGTAAACTGTCCCCCCGATTCCTGGGACCGTTTAAGATCATGAGGATCATAAATCCATCGGCGGTGCGCCTCCAGTTACCCCCGTCTCTCCGGATTCATCCGACCTTTCACGTCTCCCAGGTTAAACCAGTCCGGACCAGCGACCTGTGCCCTCCGGCCGATCCCCCACCGCCCGCCCGAGTCATTGACGGCCACCCGGCGTTCACCGTCCGCCGCCTGATTGACGTTCGTCGCCGTGGTAGGGGTCTCCAGTACCTCGTCGATTGGGAGGGTTACGGTCCGGAGGAGCGATCCTGGGTGCCCAGGGCACGCATTCTGGACCCCGACATGGTGAGAGACTTCCACCGCGCTCATCCTGACAAGCCTGGGGGTCCACCAGGAGGTGGACCTTAGGGGGGGGGTACTGTCATGATGTCAGTTTTCCCTGTCCTCCCGTGCTCTCTCCCCCTCCCCTACCTGTGTGTCTGGAGCTGGGTGGAGTGCCTGACTCCTCCCGTGCACACCTGGGGTGCATCAGCCTAATCACCACCACCTGCTGCTGAGTACAAGAAGGCTTGGCAGTCTACACTCGGTGCCAGACCGTCCGCGTGTAAAACGTGAATGTTTCTAGCTAAGCTTTGTTATATGGTACTTTCCTGCAAATGCTCATTTGGATTTATGCACCCTCCAGATTCCTGCCTCTACTCGCCCAGCTCCTGCCGCCACGTTCCAGTCCCGGTATCGCCTCCAGCTCGTCTCGTCTCCGGCTCGTCTCGTCTCCGGCTCGTCTCGTCTCCTGCTCGTCTCGTCTCCTGCTCGTCTCGTCTCCTGCTCGTCTCGTCTCCTGCTCGTCTCGTCTCCTGCTCGTCTCGTCTCCTGTCCGGTCCTGGTCTCTGGTTTGTCACCCGCTCCCCGCTCTGGTCTTCGTCTGATCCGCCTGCCCTGGTACCGCACCTGCTTCTATCCCCGTCCTGGTCCTGTCCTGCCCGCCTCTACCTGCACCGCACCCGCCTGACCCGTCTCCCGCTCCCCGGTTCCTGTACCTGCTCTTGTGACCTGTTTAAAGACTGCATTTTCACCGCTGTAAATAAACACTGTTAAAACTGCTCTGGTCTGCATCTTTTGGTCCTATCCGCACCGTTACGACATTTTCACAACTTCCAGAGACCAGAGCAGAGTTCTGTCTTCACGTTAATGCTAAACTCAACTAGCATACAAACACATACTTCCTGATTATCAAACAATAAAACACTTTATAATTGGATGCAATTTGCAAACAGTACACAGCAAACTTATTTTGAATCTTTAAATGTTAAGATGATGCCTAACCAATCAAGCAACTAAAATAACTTGTTTTTAGACAATCTCTACAGATTCTAATAATCTTGATCTTGTGCTTTTTCAGGCCTTCTGTGTCCCCTGTCCCCTCGGCTGATATAATATCTCCTCCACTTCCATTGTCTAAAATTACCTGCAGCATATTCACAAAACCGTATCTCCCGGAAGCACGCTGCTCTGTGCCACATGTCAAAGCTGGTATCGGGGCTTCGCTTTTGGGATGACAACACACTCAAAATAAACTACCAAAACTGTCCAACTCCTCCAAACAGACAACATTTTACACCGGCACAAAATGGAGGGTACACCGAGGTCAAAACATACACTTTTCTGCCAGAACCATACATACTGTCATGTAGTGGTCGTATATCAAACCTTAAGCCATTGTTGTCATCTCTTAAAGACAGCAACACAATGTCAAGCACTAGCATATTCTACTCTAGATAAATAGTTTTAGGTTTCAAAGTTTTCAAGTTATACATTTTTGTTGAAGAAAAAATTCAGAAGTAGTTGCATCAGGAAGGGCAGCTGATGCAAAGCCTATAATAAAATAAATTATTATAATATATTAGTCTTATATTGCGCTTTTCCAGACGCTCAGAGCCGCTTTACAATTTAGTGTATTATGCATTCACTCCACACAATGGTGGTAAGGTACTATTGTAGCCACAGCTGCCCTGACGGAAGTGATGGTGTCAATTAGCACCATCGCTTCCACCAACTAACACTTACTCAAACACCACATTCAGAGTAGGCAATGTGGGTGAAGCGCCTTGACTAAGGATCCAACATGGTTTTCCACTGGCACCCGACAAGGTTTTGCCACAAACCACAATTTTTACCATAGAATAGCGACCCGTCCTCCAGCTCCAAAATGTCTTTAGAATAGGCAAAAGTCCTCAAAATGTCACCTATAATAAGAAGCTGAAACTCTGAATCCATAGTAGAATTGTACCTTTTGTGAATTTGACTACTCTACTCGCAGGCCTTTTGTGAATAATCCTTTAATGTTCTAAACCATATCCCCGGCTGTGCTCCCTCTCCTCAGCATTGTGGTTGTATTGTCCTGATCCGCAGCATATGCCCGTTCCTCTCCTGCCCTTTGCTTTGAATGCTCGAGTTTTCCGACATCTTTACGACACGCTCACTTCGTCACGTCTTTAAGTGTCTGTGTCATCCCCCGCTCCCTTCTCCCATCACTCGTCCCAAACGCACTCATAAATCCTGCTCAGAAATACAGCCGTGTCAGAGCTAGCCTCATAATGCTCCGTAAATCTGCACCAGGACGTCTACACTCTTTGTTTGGGTCCGTGAAGGGAGAATGCAAAAGGCTACATCTGCATTAGTTAAAGGGAAGGAGTGCAGCATGCTTACCTATTGGTTTAAAAAGGCACTATAACTTCATTTAAAACATGTTCTTGGTTTGAAATTATACAGTTTGCAAAGAACTTAAGAGCCAAAACAAAATGATTCACATGAGTTGTTATCATGAAAAATGGATAATACAAAACCACATGGGATAAAATTGGTTATTCAATTTCTAAGCTCTGGTGAATGCAGTAAGACCGAAACACGTTGGCGTTTTTTAAAGAAATCATTAGCCATGATTTAATAAAGGCTTTTTCATGTTTTCTAAATCCCACAAGTGCCTCTGTCCTGTTTTAAATGTGGCCTGATCTTTAACCAAAAGAGCACATAGGTAAAACTCTTACTATTGCAACTATTACATGCGCAGGATAAAATTAGATTTTTACTGAATGGTCCTGATTTATCTGAATTAGAGTAAGACCACATAGCAATATTAATATTAAGTACACTACACAATACATTATTATTTTTGTTGAAAATTTTTCTGGGCCAACAGTAGCTGAGTTGAGGTAGAGTGTTTGTCCACTGATCCGAATGTTGGTGGTTCAAATCCTACTCTTGAAATAAACATCACTGAGTAGAGAGGTCAGACCCACTGACCCACAGGTTGGCGGTGTGATTCCAGCTCCCACAGATGAATGCTTTTGTTGTGTCCTTGGGGAACACACTTAACCCACCTCGCCCCCAGTGTCTTGGTGTATGAATGTGTGTGTGAATGGGTGAGTGATTCTTTGACGTAAAGCGCTTTGAGTGACTGTTTACCCATTCACCATGTCCACTCTGTTGTTTTTTGTATGTTTTTTTTTTTTAGTATCGCGACAACACGAGGCCACCAGC
Organism: Periophthalmus magnuspinnatus; assembly: GCF_009829125.3. Classification (NCBI taxonomy): domain Eukaryota; kingdom Metazoa; phylum Chordata; class Actinopteri; order Gobiiformes; family Gobiidae; genus Periophthalmus; species Periophthalmus magnuspinnatus. Next base: position 13,555,600 of record NC_047140.1, read on the forward strand.
TGAATAAAATCGAACTTTGTATAGGACATTAATTTTAAAGGGAAAAAGATTGATTAGTGCAGTATGCATTTCATAGTATTTATTCGAAATCGACCAATATGTTTTTTTCATGGCCAATAAGCTCAGAAGGAATGATTTTCCCCTAAATTCTGTAATTTAAATTTACTACAAAGTCACCCACAGCCTTTTTAAGAGAAGGGTGTAGTCATGCAAGTTTCATGCAGTTATCTTTGCACTAAAGTGTTGGCCAAAACAAAGTATCGGCATGTGCTGGAAGATTAGAACAGACGTATTCTACAAAGTCAACTTTTCAGAGATTTTAACCATGTTATAATTGTTTTTCCTCGCCATTTACTCACCCAAAGTTGTATTTGGAGTTATTTGTGCATGTTCGAGCATTTTTAATCGCTTATTTTCAAAACTCAACTTCTGGACTCTGATCAACTCCTGCTTTCATTGTCACCGGCATATCCTCACTGCTCTGTACTAACTTTGTAATGTGTGTAGGATTTGGCAGCATCATGTAATCGGTTTGGTGCAAATGACAAAAAATAAAAAATTGCAGCTTGCTAGAGGGATGTGCAGCTATCCATCAGAGGTGCTGGGAACTTCTTGGCTCTTTGTAGTGATGACGTGTACAGTGACGTCTCCTCCCATTGAGCATCGCGGTTTTCTAACATGGAAGTCAGTGGATTCGTTTCTTTTATTAAGTCATTTTAGGTGAATGTTGCAATTTAAAATGTCCAAACATAATGTTCCTCGTGCCCATAGATTATAACTATATAGAATACACAAGCACAATATGTCTTCTTTAAGGGCAAATTTTTGCACTTCTAAACATATCTGCTATCTCTAGTATTTATTGCCATTGTTTGTCTGGGCAAGTGGGATAAAATGGTCAAAAAAAGAAGATGGAGAGGAAAAAGAGAGGATAAGAGAGAAAAAAGAGGAGAAGGAGTAAGAGAAGGAGTGAGGACTTCATAGACCATTGTTGTAAATCCTTGTGGCGTTGCGCATTGAGATAAGTGCCTTGTCCCGACTTCAGTGTGTTATAATGAGACAGACAGATTTAGAGGCACACGAAGAACTGCACCTGAAGGACACATCACTGATCACTGCAGGACACAGGACTGCTGCTGTTTAAACACGAGAGAGACAGTATGCAGAATAGAGTGGACAAAAATGAACTTATAAGATATAAAAGGTAAACTCCTCCTTGGGAAATATCTAATTGTGCTTTTTTTTCTTTTGATTAAGATTAGATTTGCGATTTATATTTTAAAATAGGATTCTGTTCAAAGTTCACATTTTAAACATGACCAGAAGAATTGACAAAAGGGCTGAAATACTAACTAAATCACATTCCCAAACATGTTTGTACAGATCTGAACTGCAGGGTTAGCGTTTTTTATTCAGAATAAGACAGAAGATGTTGTTACTTCAGAAATTGCAGCCTTTGCGATTTGCTAATTACATCCATGCAAATTACGATTTTGATTTGATTACAATTTATCTTGTATCCTCAACCCTCCAGTTAAGGTAATCCTGACCAAAACTAGCTCAAGATTTAAAGGTACATTATGTAATTTTCTGGAGGTGGCACTTTGTCTGCATAATTCCATTGATTTGGAAAGTTAAAACTACACTTTGGAACATTTTTCATGGAGATAGATGAGCTTTATGCCATACTGTGGACTATTATAGCCAAAGTAACAAAATGTCCATGGAAACAAGCAGGAGGCAGGAGGTTTGTGGAGACGCAAGCCCACTCACAGCAAGGACACATGTTTACTACACAGTGCTATGCAAATGAAAAAAACACTTAAAAGATTATTTCAAGTAATTTTAAATCAAATTTTTGAATTGAAAACCGTATATTAAAGATAACAAATAAATGTGAAACTTGTTTAAAGCAGTCCTATTATGTAAAATCGACTTTTAACCATGTTGGTAAAAGGGGTATAGTTGTTTCCCCTTCTCATGTACCCTCTCAAAGATGTATTTGGAGGGATTCATGCATGTTTCCGCAATCTTTATTAATCACTTATTTTCAAGACCACCATGACATACGCCTACTGCTCTGTATTTACTTCGTTCTCCAATTTTATTTTCTTAATCGGTGATATAAGATTCAGCAGCATCACGTGGTCATTTTGGTACAAATGAAAAAAATCCACAGCTCATCAGCACGATGTGCAGCTATCCATAGGAAGTGCTGACAACTTCCCAGCTCTTTGTTGTGAAGACGATTACGGCGACGTCAGCTCCCGATGGGCACCGCAGTTTTCTAGAGTGGAAATCAACCGTGTTTTTGTTTTTTTTTCTTCTTAAGTCTTTTAAAATGAATATTGCGATTTAAAATGTGCAAATTCTAACAGAATGATCAGCGGGTGTCGTCTTCTTTAACACTTCTTGCTGCTTGAAATCACCCCATCTATCCGTGACTGATCTAATTCTTGTTAACATGTCCATATTGAGTTGGAGTGGTCTTAACTGCATCCACCTTAGAGTGTTATTGTTGCTTAATTAACCATGTGTGTTCAGTGTGTGTTTAGTGTTCAGTATCAGTGGGTCTCTTCACTGTGATGATCTCAGCCAGATCCACAGCGGTTTAATTCAACCATCTGAGCAAAAACAAAACACTGAAAATAGAGGGCGATCTGGGATGAATGGGGTGTAATGCCATAATAACAATTCACTGGCTTCTATCAGATGATTTTGTCCTGTAATAGGTCACATTTTTCGGACTTATGATCAGTTAAAGAAATTAGCAGTGATGTTTTTAATTGCTTTTGCTGTTATTGTGCCATTTATTGTTGCTATAGGAGGGAAAATGTGTCTTAAATGTGGGGGCTTGTATAGTACGTATAATTTCAATGAGCTCCTGGTATGTTGTACGAATGACACGTACTCATTTATTATGACAATATTCACTTCATGTAGAAAGAAGTTGAAATGCTACGTTTTCTCTAAAAGATCTCGAGCACCTTTTAATAACAATCCTTCACATTGGCTGCACTGAATCAAAACAAAAGATCATGGTCATTGTAGTTTTGTTAAATTAATGTTTGATGTGAATGGAGTTTTTCATGTTGTTGATATAGGTCGAGGTATTCTGTTTTAGAACTCACCCGTAATTAAAAAAAACATGAAAACCTGCCACATGCACTTTAATAAACTCCCAATAGGGCTGAACAATTTGGGAAAAAAAAACATCTAATTGCAATTTTTCCGGCAAGCTTTGTGATTAGATTTGCAATTTATATTTTAATAATAGGATTCTGCTTAAAGTTCACATTTAAACCTGTCCAGAAGAAAAGAAGTGACAAAGTAATACAAGAATTACATTTCTGAACATGTTTGTACAGATCTAAACTAGAGGGTTAGCAGTTTTTCTGCAGAATAAGACAGGAGATTTTGTTGTTTATGGCAGAAATGATGGTACTGGCTATGGTAAAATTGCACCCTTTGTGATTTGCTAATTGTTTCCTTTCAAATTGCCCATTTCAGTTCATCTTGTAGCCCTTCGCCTAACTTTCTTCATTGTTCTATAGCCCTCCATACTCTGAAGTCTTGACAGTCTTATCCTCTGAGCATGTTAAAGTCCCTGTCCTCGTATTATGTGCTGTCTGTTAAATATGTTCTGTGTTATTATGTGTGGATGTGATGACGTCATGTGACACTGTGATAAATGCCTCACTCAGGTCTTAATGTTATCTGTTTGATTAATGTGGAATATGGTCTGCTGTCACTTTACTCTCTCAATTTCTCTCCTGTGCTCCCCCTCACTCCCTGCCTCACTAACTCTCCTCTTTCTTTCTTTCTTTCTTTCTTTCTTTCTTACTTGCTTTCTCTCTTGCTTTCTTGCTTTCTTTCTTCCTCACTCTTCTTTTTCTACTCTGTCTCAGCTTATCTATCTCATCCATCGTGTTTCATGATTTCTCTCTCTCTCTTCTTTCTCCCATGTCACTCACTTTTACTCCTGTAGTTCTCTCTCTCTTCTCCTATTCTCTCTGTCTCCTTTCTTTTCTGCTGTCTATCTCCCCCCTCCTCCTTTTCTTTTTCACATCTGACTCCTTGGTCTACCTATTTCCCACTCTGTCTCTTCCCTCAGTCCCTGATTCTCTTGTTCTTTCTGTCTCCCTCCTCTTCTCCCTCCCCTATCTCTCTCTTCATATCTCCCTCTTGCTCTACTTTCCCCACTCTCTCCTGTATCTCCTCTCTCCCTTTACCTCCCTCTCTCTCCCCCTCTCCTCCTCCTTGCTGTTTCCATTACTTTCCTCTCACTCTCTTTTCTACTTCCCTGTCTCTCTCCCCTCTTTCTTCTCCCTCTCTCATTCACTCTCACACACACTTCAGATCCATTTATACGTCTCTTGTTGTTTCTTTCAGACTGGTGTTCATAGACACAGACTTTAGGACCCTGAGGCTGAGGGCGAACGACTCTTCAGGACGGGAGCATGTCCTCACTGTTAAACTAAAGACAAAGGTACCACTCTCTTATGCATTATAGACTAGGGATGTGACTTCTGACACTACAGTATCACAATAATATCAAGGGCTGGCACAGTATATCAAATTCAGCCAAAGATGTTTTGCTTAAAGAAAACAGATAGAAGAAGATAAGTGCTTGATATTGTGCTTGTGTGTCCTGTATAATCTGACACCCATGGATCATTATGTTATAATTTACACATTTTAAATTTGAAATTTTCATCGAAAACAACGTAATAAAAGAAACAATACTCTGACTTCTGTGCAAGGATACTGCTGTGCCCAATAGGAGCCATGTATCGGTGGAGGTGAAAACAGGAGTTAATCGGCAAAAATGCTGTCTTGAGAATAAGTGATTAAAGATTGCTCAAATGAGTACGAATCACTCCATAACTATAACAACTCTAATCCCTTTTATAACATAGTTCTTATAACAGTAATGATTCTCCCCAAAGTCCTTTTAAGGTCTTTTAAAAGGGAAAAGTTGCGTATCTATATCACAATAATTTGGATATCGTTAGATCCTTAGTACACATGGAGAGGCTGAAGAGGCTGAGGGTTCTGCTGGTGATGGAGGAGCCGTGAATTTTTAAAAATGTATGCACATTAGGCCTGTCACAATAATTGTCTCATGGCAATAATTGTCACGTCATGTGGCCAAGCCAGCTTGTCAAAGCCTGATCTCATCTGACCTCATCAGATCTCAGAAGCTAAGTCAGGCTGAACCTTAGTACTTGGATGAGAATCTCAGGAGCCACAGTGGGGCCCCTGTGGCAAAAACTGTAGTTGTGTGTGTGGCAAGACACTTCACCCACATTTCCTAGTATGAAACTGGTGAGTGCATGAGTTCTGGTGGTGGTCGAAAGGGCTGATGGCACAGCCTTGCTTCGATCGGTCTGCCCCAAGGCAGCTGGGGCAACAATAGTAGCTTACCACCACAGAGTGGATTGAATGAATAAAGCACTGCAAAGCATCTTGAGTTTCCAAAAAATATGTCATATAAATGGTTATTATTACTATATCAACCTATCATTCCATATTTGCTAAATGAATAATTTCAGGCTCACCTGTGCTCTCTAGGAGCACAGGTGAGCCTGAACAAAATGTGTACTTTTTCATAATTTTTCCACACACTCACAAACTAATGTAAAACTATGATAAGTATTTACCACAGGTACTACCTCACCAAAACAAGTAATAATGAAAAACATGAAAACCTGTCATATGCAGTTCCAATACCATGTGGTAGAGCTAATACTTTTCTTGCTTATCTGAATGAAATCTGCATCCAATTTGAAACTCATAATTGAACTTCAAACCGTCACAAATATCTGGCCCTCTTTTTGTAATGATCTCATGTAAAAGTGCTGCTTCTTGACCTGGATTCACATCAGAGCAGGACTCACGCTGTTTAAGTCGTGTGGAGTTTAATCTGCAGATAACACGTCACTCATTTACATCTCTGTGCTCCGTGTCATCTGGGGCAAATCATGATCAGGGGAAGAGAGGAAGAGAGGAGTGAGAGGAAGAGAGAGGGGAAGAAAGGCGATGGAGAGGAAAGAAGGAAGAGAGAAAGACAGAAGAAAGAGAAGGGGGTAAGAGAGAAAGATGGAGAGAGAGACAGAAAGAGAGAGAAGATTTGAGAGAGGAGATTCTGTAAAGATAAGAGTTATTCAGTTCTTTAGAGGCCTGTATTCACTATACAATTTTACAGATATTTAATAAAAAGATCTACCAATAATTCTCAACCATGACATGAACTAAACTGAAGCTAAACTAAAATGAAAATTACAATTTTAATTGATGCATGAGTGGTTGGCACTCATGTCTCATACCAAAAAGGTTCTGGGTTTGATTCCCAGGCCTTTCTGTGTGGAGTTTGCATGTTCTCCCTGTGCCCCAGCGGTACTGAAGGATGGGTCAAATGCAGAGGACACATTTCCATGCAAGGACAATAAAGGGACAAGAGTGGGCTCTGGCCCTACAGACTTGAACTCTATCTGTAAATGGATGAGCATTAGTCCTGGACACATATGCAGCTGCCCGTCCATGGGAGTGGATCTCTCCTTCACTGTAGTTCTCCTCATGGTTGATCATTTTCCCACTGAGTTTTTGTTTTTTTAGTTTTTCCTTGCCAAGAAGGAGGGTGTAACAACAGGGGATCTGGGACATTTATCCATTTGCTTGTTTCCTTTTGATTAATCTGCTTGGTTGTTATTGACCAATGTCTGTTTTATTGTTGATTTTCTAGCTTTCTGTAGGCTAAATCAATGATCATTTTCAGCCCCAAGAGGCAACTGCTGTTGTGGTTTTAGGCTTTACAAAAATTAATTGAATTGAATTAAAGTGTACCTTACCCTTAAACTTAATTTCCTATCTGTCTATTTACATACTGTAGTATGTAAATAGACAAATTTACCAAATTTTAGAGGGAAAAATCTGAAATTTTTTAGGCAAAATTGCCGAGCCCTAATCGGACCTTTTAAAGTTAGTTGTAACAATAAGCAAAACTCCAACTCTCTATCACCTCTCTCCCTTGAGTGTGTCCTTCTGCCCTCCACCCCTCCACTCCTCTCTCTCTTTCTCTCTCTCTCCTCCCCTTCTATCTCTCCTCTCCCCCTTTCTCCTCTCCTCTTTTTCTCCCTTCTCCTCTGGGTGTCTGGAGCTCAATGGTGGATACAGGGGGAGATGGTGCTGATTTAAGCCCAGCTGACAGGCCCCTCGGTCGGGGAGGGGGCTCTGGGTGGGACCCCTGAGTGCGCCCACCTGCCCACCTGGCCCTGCGCACCTCTGGCACCACAAAAATAGCTCGGATCCGTCCACCATCCAGCTGCTTCCCCGAGCTCAGCGCCAGGTTTACCCCAGAGAGGAGGCACTGGCACGGGCACAGGAGGAGCGGGCACGGGGGGGGGCTGAAGGTGATCCAGGAAGTACAACAACAAAAGTTTTACTGTCACAAAGAAAGTCAGAGTTTGGTGAAACATGGTTTTAATTAAGTCAACATTTTAAAGTTTTGTTTTTTTTTCTCAACAGCACCCCACAGAGGCTCCAGAGTGTGCTGCAGATGTGCCGGTCCCTTTGGTTTTCCACTGGACTCCACAGGTACAGCAATGCAATGAAGTTTATAAAACATTTATTGAGTGATTCTCAATAGGGATGATCTCATGCCACATGAACTTGTAAGATAAAACTGCCACAACACTGTGTAATAATGGGGAGCATTATTTCATAATATTAATGCATCTTTTTAGCCACAAAATATAATACACTTTTTTCATTTTGATTGTTTTTATTGTACTGAAAAACCTTATTACTAGAAATATATTGGTCGAATATATTGGTTGGTCAATATAGCAGTATAGTTGATATTTGCACTTTTTGGTTTATTGGCCTTAAATCTTCAGCACAAGATGATATTTTGTTTTAACTGACCTGCTGCCTTGAATACATACAAAGCTTTATTTTAACACTTAATTTTGGAGAGATAAATGCATAAAACATGACTACAAAAGGGCTTCTGGATTTCAATAAAATAATGATGCTATTTTTTGTTTTGTAAAATGTTTGTCACATTGGTCAAATTAAAAACAACAACATGAATAGCTATTTGGGCTGGGCAATACAACAAAAAAATGAATAACTATTTTTCCTTCCATTTCAAATTTGATTTTGTCTTCATTAAAAGTAATTTTAAAAAAAAACAACTGGATTTCAATATCAATTTCCTGAAAATAATCAATAGACTTTTAGTCTGCCAAATAGTGGAAAAAACATTTCTCAGACACCTTCACTGCCAAAGTTATTGTTCGCCTGTCCTTGCATACGCTCTACAGTAAACACTGGGTCTCATTCTGTTTAAAAGCTGCTTAGCCCGTAGAGAGGGCTGCAAGATTAATCACAGTTGAATCGAATTCGCAATTTGAATGGATGCAATTAGTACCGTAAATCACAGAAGCTGCAGTTTTGAAGTACCACAATTTCTTCCACAAATGACAAAATTTCCTGTCTGACTTTGCACAAAAAACTGCTAATCGTGTAGGTTAAATACAAAAGTCACATTTACGAACATTTTTGTACAGATCTAGTCAATTCATATTTCAATTCTCCTGGATGCATTTAAAATATGAACTTAGAACAGAATGCTAGTGTTAAACATAAATCACAAATCCTATTGCAATCACAATGTCAGAAAAATCATTGTTGGATATTTTTCCCAAATCATTCAGCCCTAGTTTAGTTATTTCAATTTTTACAACTACCTAAATATGAGAATAATCCTTAAGTGTCTGGTGTTTTTTATCGCTTCGTATAGTTTTATCCAGATGCCCTTCCATCCTGAAACTACCACTCCACTACCCTCTTTAGACTGTTTTTACTTCTTCACCACTCTCCACCTCCTTTATAATTCCTTTAGTTGTCCCCATAATGATTTTCTTCTTTAAAATTGGACCCGTGGCTGAGTGGCACTTGAGCTGTTTGAAACCGCTCCTCTGCCTCTGCTTTCTGTCATTATCGTGTTGTTTTTGACTGTCCCTGCTGCAGGCTCCCTCCTCTCCTCCACCCGCTCTATCGCGCTCTGTACCTGGATCCTGTAATTGGTTTGAAACACTTTGAAGCGGCAGCCATTTTGTTTGTTTATGTTGTCATCTTTGTTTCATCTCTGCCACGCTACGTCTTTAAAGGATCATTATTTACTCATAAACTGTGGCCAAACACATTGCTATAAATGAGACTTGGGATAATCTATTTGTTGACAGTTTCCATGCTTTCTTTTCAAGGTTGAGTCTGGAAGTGGGCAATACAAAGTATGATTGTGCTTTGACCCTTGCCAGTCTGCGTATGGTTAATTTGGGCTTAAAGGCACTGTTTTGTTTTTGGTTTGTTTTTATGTGAAACATAGTACTAGTTCATTTTAAATGGTTTGCCAAAGTCCAAATTTATTACTCACTTTCCTTACACAGTTAGAACATCCTAATTATTCACTGCGATGAGTTTATAAGCAACTTTCAGAGATGAGAGCAGAGTTTTGCTGTCACAGTAAACACGCAAAGTAGACACTTCCCGATTCTCAGAATAACATGCAGACAATACACAACATACTTATTTTGACCTCAAGAGCTGCTTATTCAATATGTCTGTTCTGGGTCAAGACACATTTAGCTCAAATACATGAAAAAAAAAAAAAAAAATCTTGGACAGGACCTTTTAATATGGTTAATTTGGTCTTTAACTTTAACTTTCACTGCTAATTTTTTAAAAACAGAAAATCAAAATTAGCAGTGAAAGAAATAGCAGGAGTACAGTACAACTGGAGGATAAGTGACCAAAAAGGTGCTTTATCATATTAAATGAAGCAATTATTATATTTTGGGCAAAATAGAGACACAAATTTGAACAATATTTTTTTTTTTACTTGATTTTAACGCATGGAAAATAATTGCATTATTGCAAGTATTAGGATATGTGGCAAATTGTTGAACTTGAGCCCTAACTCGTTTGAACCTTGCTCGAAGGGCTAAGCCAACTTTAACAGTGTACAACAATGAAATGACAAAGACAACATGAAAGATGCTGGTGCCAGGTTATATCAATTATGTAAATACTAGAAATATGGATTTAAAAAAAAAAAAAGATATGGATTAAATATATCTAGAAAACTTGATCACAAATAAGATGAAGATTTGTGGTCACACCACCCAAATATTATTCAAAACTCAACTTGCAACACCCACATAGTGCAGAGTTTTGCTCTATGCCAGCTGAAGTCTACAATCTAAAAAAGTTTTCGAAAGAAAAGTCTCTTCATGAGCTGCACAGTTGTAAACAAGAACGTGAACAGGACCTAAGTCTGTGTATACCAAACTTCCTCTGAGCTGAGTCCTCCCTGTGGCTCCTACACCAAAGTCTGCCTTCAAAATGACAGGAATTTTGGTCATTGCATCCACACAATTTACTATAGAGAACAAGGGAGAGGAAGAGGAACAGAGAGGGAGAGAAAGGGAGAGGAAGGGGGAGGAGCACGATGGAGCAAGAGAGAGAAATGTAAACTACGATCTGAAAGTGAAACTATGTAAGTGAAGCATGCGGCTGCCGCATGAGGATCATCTGAAAAAACAATATGTATCATTAGTGCACATATGACATGCACACAGGAGAAATATTAATTTTATAATTATAATTAATATCATTAATCGAATTACCCACAATAATCGTTACTAAAAAGTATTATATGGTGAAATCCCTAGGAGAGAGTGAGAGAAAGGGAGAGAGAGTGAGAGAAAGAGGGAGAGAAGGAGGGAGAGGAAAGGGGGAGGAACAAGATGGAGGGAGGGACTGGGAAAGTGTAGTTTCCAGAAGGTTCCCGTCTGCTCTGGTTTGAATCCTGACTGACACAGAGTAGGACAGAGCTGTGGATAGAGATGCACTGTTCTTGTGTGTGTTTGTGTGTATCTGTGTGTGTGAGAGACTCTAGTGTATTTCTGTGTGTGTGCATGTGTTATATATGGGTCTGTGTGTTATATGTGTGTGTGGGCAGAGGCAGTTCCAACATGGCAGCTGCACAGAGCAGCCGTATGGAGTCTGTCGTCCTGCTGCGTGGCTGATGGATCGCTCCCCAGCCCAAACATGAAGTCTCTCTCGTGTGTGAGTGAGCTGGTATTTAACACTTTATGGGGACTAAAATTTGTACACACTTACATCAAGTCTACCCCAGGGCAGCCGTGGCTACAATAGTAGTTTACCATCACCAAATGTGGAGTGAATGAATAATCCACAAAATTGTAAAGACTTTGAGCGTCTGGAAAAGCACTATATAAGATTAATGCATTATTATTAAATCCTTTATAACTAGATCGGCAACATTTAAATTTCATATGCGACTTAAAATTGGTTTGGGTTTAGGTAAAGTTTTTGGTTTAGGTTAAGGTTTGGGTTTAGGTTAGGTTGTAAGTAGGGCTGAATGATTTGGGAAAAATATTGCTTTTTTCCTAGCAAACATTGCAGTTGTGATTAGATTCATGATGTATGTTTTAATAATAGCTTTCTGTTCAAAGTTCACATTTTAAACGCATCCAGAAGAATTCACAAAAAGATTGAAATATGAACTGGCAAACTAAGACAGGAATCACATTTTAGAACAGATCTAAACTACATTTAGTTGTTTGTGGAGGAAATTATGATTACGGTATATCGAAAATTGCAGCCTTTGAGATTTGCCAGTTACATCCATTCAAACTGCGATTTTGATTAAATTGCGATAAATCTTGCAGCCCTAAATTCAATGTAATATCCCCAAGAAGCATGGAAACCAAACATGTGTGTGTGTCTGTGAGTAGGAAGAGAGAGAGAGAAGGGGGGAGTGAAGGATAGGGGAGTGTGCTGTCTGTCTGTCTGACGTGTCCATTTGAATGAGTAATTATTGCTTGTTCTGTGTCGAGGCCAAGACGTGCCACACTCTCCTCTCTCTCATTCTCTCGCTGTCTCACTCTCTCTTGCTCTCTCTCACTCTCTCCTCCTCTTTCTCTCTCGCTCTCTCCTCTGCAGTTTGTGTTGTCTCTTTGTGCTTTCAAAACACAGGCAAAACATGTATTCTGTGAAAAGCAACTCTATCAGAATTTGTGCCAATCTGATTAACTTTATCCCAAATCACCATTATGTCATCTTGCTCTTATAGTGCTTTTTTAATGTACATTTCCTTTGATTTAGACACAATGCATGGCTTTAAAATATATAAGAAATGTGTTGCTATAGCCCTGATGTAGACCTGGTTTAGTTCTAGTTTATTTAATTTAGAGGGAAGAGGAGGAGGAGAAGGAAGAAAATTTGTATTGTAGTCCTGGCTTAGTCCTGGTTTGGTTCTAGTTTATAGGCCTGATTTAAGCCTTCTTTAGATGTGACAGGTCTTACTTTAGCGACAGAGGGACTATTTTCTCTTAAAGTGACCCTGTAGGACACTGGAGGTTAATGATGGTAGATTTAAATGTGTCCCATTACACTTTATAATGCTGCTTATTTAAACACATGAGCTGCTCAGGCCTCCAAGGTTACAGTCTGTGTAAATAATATAGAGCCTCATTTAAAGGGCCTGTGCCCGATTATTGTTCATTTAAATCAAGTCAAATGTGTAAGTAAAATTTGTCTTGCCTTAGTACGGTTATATTGTTAAAACAAAATAATAATACTTTTAGAATAAAAGTGAGAAGTCTTCATCTAATTCTAGAGCATATCATTCTCAGTGAAACAGGAAGTGTAGTATTGGCATACTAGCATACCTCTCTGGTCTCTGAACCACTTATAAATTCATTGTGGTGAATAATTAGGATGGTTGGAATGCATAAGGTAAATGAGGAATAACTTTGGACCACTGCAAAACGTTTAAAAGGAGCTAGTTGTGTTTGTCACATTTTGCACATCCTCTTTTGTCTTGCCAGTAAAACCTTGCAACAAAAACTCCCCTAGGGTTAGTAATCTTTGTGGGGAATTACTGGTTAAAAAGTTGATTAAGCAATAATAAATACACAATCCTTGCTATATAACAATTTATATTCACTCTTAAATAACTTCTGCAGAAGAAAATACCTAGTGACTAGACACTAAAAGTCTGTATTACAACAAAATTTGTGTTTTAATAAATTTTAGCTGTCCCATCTGTATTGAATATTGTCCCTTCATCAAAATCCAGAGTATTTTGTTTTGTTCACAGTTGTTTCTTTAATCTATTAATCCAAAATCATCTTCTGCGAGCACTAAAAGTCCTATAAGTCCACTGACTTCTGCATTGGAAAACTGAGGTATCCAATGGGAGATGACAATACTGTAAACACCATCAGAACAAAGAGCCTTGTAGCTGTTGGGCCTTGGATAGCTACAGGTCACGCTAGTGAGTAGAGGATTTTTTTTTCTTTATACCAAAATGACAATGTGCTGTGGAATTCTACACATATCACTGATTAAGAAAATAAAATTGAAAAATGAAGCAGTGGACATGTACCGGTGGCGGTGGCGGTGGGATTGATTGACAATATGGCGTCTTGAAAATAAGCAATTACAGATCAAACATGCACGAATCACTCCAAAAACAACTTCAAGAGGGTAAATGAGAAGGGAAACAACTATAACATGGTTATAAGCTCTGAAAAGTTGATTTTGCATTATAGGTGCTTTAAAATGTTCGTATTTAATGTGAAATTGAATTACCACTGGTATTAACCCGCTCTTCATGATCCTGACGGTTTTATTTAGCTATTTTGTCAATAAATTAGGAAATGAACATTAATAACAGACCAGTGCCTTCGTTCCACGAGGTCGCTAACAACATCTTTGATTGACAGCATCACTAAGCACCAGCAGGGGGCAGGAGGAGGCATTACTTTCAACAGCCTTGGTCCTGATTAACAATAATAATGCGCAAGTCTTGTATAGCGCTTTTCCAGATGCATAAAGCCTCTTTACAATTGTACATTATTCATTCACTCCACACTCAGTGGTGGTAAGCTACTCTTGCAGCCACAGCTGTGCTGGGGCAGACTGACGGAAGCAAGGCTGCCAATCTGCGGAATCGGCTCCTCTGACCACCACCAACGCACACACCACATTAATACTAGGCAATGTGGGTGAAGTGCTTTGCTTATGGACTCAACAGTTTTGGTCACTTTTGCCCCACTGTGGCACTTGGAATTCAATTGGCTCTTTGGTTGCTATGATACTCATGGTCAGGATTCTAAATATGGAACTTGGCTCCAAATTCGCCCCTTTAACTACTGCCTTTGATTGGCTTCATTTGGCTTGAGCCGAATGCTATGGGTGATGTCACACACTTCTTTATGCAGTCTATGCTGTCCACTTGGTACTATTCCCAGTGACAGCACCTCCCCACACCTGCGCCGATTAAATACAGCCCTTAAATCTGTGCTTAGGTTCATGTCTCCTTCACACGTAGGCGGAGAGAGAGAGAAAGAGCATCTGATGGAAAAGATGTAAAAACACCAAAAATTAGGCGAAAAAATGAACCAAAAATTACGGGTCATTGTGCCAACACAGTGCACACAATTAGGCATCGCACAGGTGTGAGAGCGGCAATGATTATATGGGTAAATTAATGTGAAAGAGGAGAGGAGGAATGCAGGAGGAGGAGGAGGCGGAAGAAATGGGGAAGAGAGGAGGAAGAGGAGAGGAAAGGGGGAGGAGGAGAGAGAAGCAGTGGAGGAAGAGGGGGATAGGAGGAGGAGAAGAAAAAGATGTGGGGAGGATGGAAAGGAGGAGCAGCAGCATTTATTTGGCAAATGAATGTGAAAGAGGAGGAGAAGAGGAGGGGGACAAGAGGAGGCGAAAAGGCGAAGTGCAGAGGAAGAGAAGGAATGGAGGAAAAAGGGAAGGGAGGAGGAGGAGAGGAGTGGGACAAGAGCAGAGCGAGAAGAAAAAGGAATGGAGGAAAAGGGGAGGAGAGAGGCATAGAGGATGGAGATAATGAGGATGAGGAGAGAAGGTGAGGAGGAGAGCAGATAATTGAATCAGAGAAAAACACTTGAAAATAATGGTGAATGAGAAAGGATTATTTGGTTTGAAAGAAGTGACCATTTGAAGTGTAGTGCCCATGTCATTCAGAATTTAGGAAACTGATAGTAAATTATTATCTATGGTGCCACTGGAAAGCTGTCACCACTCCACAGATCTTACCTGTACCTTAGCCTGATGGTGTCACCTTCTTGTCTAAGGTGGAATGGATGGAATTGTAAAGTGACTTTGAGTGTCTGGAAAAGTAGAGCAAGTTAAGGTACAATTTATTGTTTCATTAGTTTCCTGTTCATTTGACCCATCCTTCAGTGACCCACTCCACATTTTGAGCTAGTCTTGGTCAGGAGTACCTAAGCTGGAGGGTTTGACCTATTGTGCATGTTTTGGGTTGATGGGGAAAACTGGTTGCTTGCTCTTTACAGTTAACAAAGGGAAGGTGATTGGTTTAATAAGGATAACTTTTGCAGTGCTTCATATTAGTGAAGACAAACATCTCACTGACTGAATGTATGTCTTCAGCAAATAGACTTTTTAGACTTGCAATGTCATTTATCACTGTTCTTTATTTGTTGTTCCTAGACGACCCTGGCTCAGCTCCACAGTCAGTTTCTTCAGCTGGTCGAGTCTCTCAGGGAATTCTGGGACGTTTTGGACGAAATCGACCAAAAGACATGGGTCCTAGAGCCAGAGAAGCCCTGTCGATCGGACGCTATGAGACGCATCGCCATCGGTACAACATGGGAGGGGAGGGCATCTGGCACACAGGAGTACTGGAGGAGGACATGTGGCACACTTGGATATAGGAGGATGGGAGGGCATCTGACACACAGGGCCATAAGAGGATGGGAGGGCATCTCACACACAGGGATACAGGAGGATGGTAGGGCATCTGACATTTTTATAATCTTATTTAAACCTGTGTGTTTTTAGGGAACAATGCATCGATCAAAGTGGAGGTTGACCCCAGACACCCAAAGATGCTCCCAGAGTGCTGCCTTCTTGGTGCAGAGCATGGTGGGTAACATGATTTGTGATTATTTAAAACAAAAGTGCTGAAAATACCAGTCAGTACTTTATTCTTTTAAATTCTCTCGTGGTGGAAATTAAATTGCTGGGTACCCATTTCTTATAAAATGCTGCAAAGCTATGTTAAAGGCCTTGTACCAAATGTTTCTATGTATTTGAACAAAATTTGTCTTGGCCAGTACAGACATATTGTATAAGCAGCTTTTGATGTCAAAATAAGTCTTCTGTGTACTGTCTGTGTGTAAATATAAAGCATTTTACTGTCACGGCAAAACTCAGCTCTGGTTTCTCAAAGTTGTGAAAAGTGCTTATAAGTACATCGTGATGAATAATTCGGATGCTCAGAATGCGTAAGTGAGGAGTAACTTTGGAACGTTTAAAGTGAACTAGTTCTGTTTTTCACATTTTTAAGATAGTAAAAATCAAGTACAGTTCATATTTTTCTTATGACTTGGGAGTACCGGTGCTAAATATTTATCATAGTTTTACATCACTTAAGTGTTAGTTTGTGAAGAAAAAGTTAAAAAAGGTTGAAAATTACAAGACGTAACAGAGTTCTGAAAAGGAATGTGTTTGTCTATGTCTTAAATACACAAAATAACATCCAAAATGTGGCATCTGCTGCCATGATTTGGGACAAATATCTAATTGCCATTTTGTTAATTCAAATTGCAATTTCAAATCGATTACGATTACTCTTGTAACCTTAAATTACAAACTTGTAAGCACCACAATTGTTCGACTAGATGAATGTTGCAAGATTTTTGTGGAAAAATCTGTGGAAAATTACAGCCAATGAGCAACATTTCCATGGAAGTGAGCAGGAGATGGCCCTCGTCCAGGCCAAATAAGCATCAGGTTTGTGGAGATGCAAGACCACTCACAGTAAAGACACAGTTTTGAATGAAATGAAAGCCTATATTTTGGCTAAAGGTTACATACTGTGGCTTTAATTATTTAAGTATAAGACCATCTCTATAAGCTACAATTGAGACATTCTTGTGCAGTGTTTTGCCTGTCTGTTTTTCTACATTGTGCTTTTGTCTTCTGTCACTTCACTCCAAACCGTGTCTCTGCCCCTCGTCAATCGGTCGCCATTGTTTCTGCTCACCAAGGTCACATGACTCTGAGCGCGTTTCCACGGCGACGCCACTCCGGAAGATATTAAACGCGACAGAGACGAGACCCCAAACACGGAGAGGGCGAGCGGGAAAAGTATTGGATTTTGCATTTAGGGAAAATAGGAAAGAGTGATGAGAGACAGGAGACAGGAGGAATACAGTTCACAAATAACATGGAAAACATGGAAAACACGGAAAACATGGTAAACATGGTCTGCTGGCTCTAATGGGTCTGTCCTTATGTATGTCCTTATGCTCATGGGCAAGACACTTTCAACAACTATGTATGAACATATTAGGCCAAAAACAGACAGTAGATGTATAGATGAGGAAATACAGAAACTATTTATATATGTATTTAACTACGAAGACAATACTAGTCTGGATGATTGACACAGATTTGAGTTGTGAATGGTCGCATTTAGCAAATTGCAAGTAACATAATTTTCTCTGTAAACAAGAAAACAAAAACAAAAGACTACAAACGCCATGCAACTTTTCAGAAGAGTGTCTGCCCCTGCTTGTGTCCATGGAGATGTTATCGCTTCTCCATGAGACCAGTAGGTGGCAGACCCTCACTAGAAACGTTGCATAGTGCACCTTTAATGCTCTTGGAAGCGTTTAATGCTGACTATAAATATTGAACATATGAATAATTATTTATTATTAATGTTACTGTGCTGTAATTTACTTTTCAGTGGTGACTCCTCTGAGGAACAAACTCAACGCCAACATGCACCTGTGGTAAGCAGAGTTTCAGTGTTTCTGTCATCTATACTCTCTCTACCTCCATCTCTCCCTCTCCTCCACCCCCTGAATCCTCTGTGTTGTTTTAGTTAGTGTTAGTTTTGTTTTTTTTTTTGGTTTTTTTGTGCAGGAACCCTGAGTGCAGCGTCCTATTGAACCTTCGGGATGTTTTGGAGATACAGTTCCCGTCACCAGCCACTCACGAAAAATCTGTGAGTCACAAAATGCACCCAAAATATAAAAAAAAAAAGTCACCAAAAGTTGTGTTTACATTTCTGATACTTAACTTTAGCGTTTGTTTCTAGGTTACAAGGAGAGTAAAGAGTGAATGCTTTTCTCTACTACAATTAATCAAATTTTCCACTGCAAAAAAATACTGTTAAGAGTTAATTGGCCTGAATCAAAATGGCAATCCTGTGTTTAGCAGATTTAAGAAAATAATTATTTATATTATTCATGTGTGTAATAGTATCTGAATGTATCTGCAATTTGAATTTGCAGTAGTAATGCTCTCCTCGCACATAATTTAGATTTTTTTAAAATGCATATATTGAAACAAAGCAAAGTCCATTGAACTGAACGGGATTCCAACTTAACCAGAAGTGCAGTTTAGCAGCATTTGGAGGCAAAAGTGGGCAGGGCGGAATAAGGTCAATACATTCTTAAATTATAGTAATAACAAGACTGCGTTTAATGTATAAAGCGCCTTTATGAACACTTGATACTCTTAACATTTTTAATTCATTTCATGTTAGTAAGCTCCTTCTTTAGCCACAGCTGTCTTGAGGCAGAACGATTCAGAAAGCAATGCAATTGATAAAATTATAATTGATATTCTGTCATTTGTAATGGTCATTGATGAGCTTGTGTCTTTTTAATGGAGAGGTCCACAGTCAATCCTCTGTCAGTAAAAGCATGTGGTTTAGAGTAGGCGGACTTTTTGTGTTAAATGACAACGCTTAAAGGCCTGCATTGTTTATGTTGTTAATAAGACGAAACTAAAGTGAAATTGAAAATTCAGAACGGTCAAAACAAGGAAAAAAAAAATTCTAATTAGTCCCCCAGCCCTAATTTTAATGCACTCATTTTTTACAGTGTATGTTTCAGTTTATTGTTGAGGCGGGCTCAGAGTCCCTTTAATTGGTTTCCTGTTTACAGATGATTTAAATAACAAAGATTTCAGAACGCGCGGCTCTATCTCTCCCCTTTAATCACACAAACGCTTGTATCGCTCGGCTCCGTCTCTGCGCGGGGGTCAGAGGTCACCTGTTTATTTCTCCAAAGCTGAAATGATTAATGCTCCACTTCATTAAGATTCACAGCAGCAGGAAAAGTTACATTCACCAGATGTATTTTTTTTTTTTTTTTGAAACCTACATCATGAGTCTCGCGGAGTGAAGAGGGGGGTAGATGCTAAAGAGAGCAGGTAGAAACAGAGTGCAAAATAAACTGAGATTAATTAATGGGTAGTTAAGGATGTACTGTCTTTTGCCATTGCGTCAGAAAAATGCGATCTTTTTCTGAAGATTCTACTCTCTGGTCATGGTGTTTTTTTTAATTTGTGGAATAAATTTTCACTTTTGTAAAAAATTACAAAATGTATTTATCTGGGATATAAAATGATTTGTCGCATGATAATGTATGTTTATTACAGACAGATTTTTAACCTAATTACAGAAGCTTGGAAAAATTATCAATATTGATAGTAGAACCGATATGTCACTCATTTCTACATTTCTTTATGATGTTCTGGGGTTCAGTTCCCTGCACAGCTTGGGTTTTGTCTGTGTGGACCTAATTTTCCTGGTTAGGCAAAACCTTATCATAAACTTGTAATAAACTTTATCCATTATTTCTGGTGTCATATTGGGCCTAAAAGGTTCAGTTTACTTGAAAATATTTAACAAATATATATTGCAGCTACAGCACAAGGCTCAATTATATTTTCTCTCCTGTGTAATACATGACTGTGGAATGTTCACTTCTTGTTTTAACCTGTTTTATTTCACTGTATATTATGACCTGTATTTTAGAGCCTAAGCGTGGAGTGTGGCATCTGTTACTCATTCCGTCTGGACTCAGGGATCCCGGATCAGGTCTGTAACGATCCTCGCTGTGGTCAGCCTTTCCACCAGGACTGTCTATACCAGGTACGCTTAAACATTTTGCTACTGCTACTGCTACTGCTACTATTCTAAAACTAGTAACTATCCTCAGAGGTGTCATCCTTTCGACCAGGACTGTCCAGACATTTAATGCTAAATTTACTTCCAAGAGCTATGAACCATATTATAAAGGTTACCTCTTTTAGATCTTATTCATTTAGATTGACTGATGCGTCTTTATTATGGTTTAAAATTAACAAAATGTAAAATAATGACACATGCATTAAAGACCAACTACGGTAGTTAATTGAATAAATCTATTTTACTATAACTATATACTAGATAAAGTGCATAAGAATGCATCTTTTTCAAGTTATTTTTGACCAATAGAAACACATTTTAGGCTGACAACAACATCTCCAGGGAGCCAAGCAACCTCCAACCAGAAAAGCTACATACTGCATCTTTAACACAGCTGCACAAAAATGTTGTTTGTGTCTGTATTATATTATCAATACCATTTCATCTTGTTCATTTTGTTCACTCTTATCTTTTTAAAATAAGTTACATAAAATGAGCTACACATTGCCATTTCTCCAGCTTAAATTCAAGTAATATTGGATAAAGAGAAATAAAGCCTTCAAGTGCACAGATTTAAGGTCGTTTTTACACTGCCACAAGTAAGATTGACATAAAAGAGCATTCGCTCCAAGCATAGACTTTATGAAGAATATACAGTCTATGGCTCTTAGAGCGGTGCTTGGGTCGGAGCGAACATTCTGATTTGCCTTAAAAGCCCGCTCTGAGAGAGCTTGAAACAGGTGATCTGATCTGCTCCTCTTGCATTCTGGAGCGGCTCCACACACACTAGAGTGGGGCGACTGTGGTGTGAATGCAGCTGACCTCAGGCCGACCTACACAGTCTGTGGTGAAATTGCTTGGAACTGAATTTTTAAAAAGACGCTTGGATCAGCTGCTGAGCTGTTGTTTGACACATGTAGGCTAGTCTTGGTCTGTGTTCAAAAAGGTTTTTCCCTGTTGTCACCAGTGCGTATGGTCCTCACGCTGTGTTCAGCCACAGGTGGAAGAAAAGACCATCGTGTATAGCACCAGGGAAGTGAGTGCATGCGTATTCACTGGGTCTGTCCATTTGAAGCACTTGGAAATAAGTTCTGTAATCGGCTGATGGCGTCTCATGTGGCTCATTCTGTGTGTTTGGGGGGAATGATGTGTGGTGTATGTGAACAAAGGCGACCCTAAATCATTGATCATGGTCAGCCCTAAGGGGCAACTGCTGTTGTGATTTTGGGGTTTCCAAAAAATATCTAATTGAATAAACATGCTTTGTGTTTTTAGTGGCTGCGTGCACTGCCGTCCACACGTCAAAGCTTTAACACTATTTTTGGAGAATGTCCCTACTGCAGCAAGGTAAGTTCATTTATTCAGTTATAATTCATATTCAAGGTGTTTTGTTTCATTCACATGTTTGAGTCCTTCACTCTGTTTATCTACTGCTCTATTCCATCTTGTGATATCATGAAACTGTAGTTTTCAAGTTAATAGCTACCTTTTACCTTTTATTTAGTAGAGATTAGCAGTTCCAGAGCTGGAATTATCCAAATGAGTTTAGTGAAAGTGTATGGAGTTTAAAAACACTGTGGCGCACTTTCTTTATTATCACATATGACATCATAAGGTTTTGTGTTAATGTGAGAATAAAATAAAATGGCCCTCATTTATTGTGGTGAAAATTACCGGTATGTATATTTGTGCATATGGTAAACAGCATGTGCTATTTGTGAACTTGTGCGCAGAGCTCCGATCCCGCCATACGCACAAGCATCTGATAATGAATGAAAACTAGTGTCATTTGAATGAAACTGCAAGATATAACGGACTAGACAGTGTTGTGGAAATGATCTGTAAAATAATAACAAAACGTACAAGACAAGAAGACTGTGTATATTGGTTTATTACATTTTCGCTGGTAAACAAATAGTCCCAGTACTGACAGAGTTTCTGCTGCGGTGGGGCCAGACCCATGGGGTAACAACACTTAAATACTGTCTGAGGTCCATCTGGCTGGCTATTTGGCCTTAGCTCAGAGACACCTTCACATTAGCATTTGAGTACGGGTAAAGATGATCAAACAATAGACAAGTGAAATAAAACAGCAGACATGCAAATGGAAAAACACAAAGTTCCCTATAGCCTTCCTGTGAAACTAAAGAGGAATAGTGTGGCTTTTAATACCTCTTGCAGTCTATCTTGGAAAACGGAAAAACAACAACACACAATACTCAAATTTCTACCACAACAGTTATATCTTTGGAGGTGTAGTAAAGTTTAAAAAGCATAGCCTCAACAGTAGTTCATAAGCAAACACGCTTAACACGCAAACTACAATATACTGCATTTGTTCCTAAAAGAAACAAGGGGCAATACATTACATGCAGTTAAAAGTAGTTTTCCAGTGCATTTTGCCATATGTTTGAAATTGGTGTATGTGGTACACCACCTCCAGTCAAGGCCACCTTCTCAAGTTTTGATGAATCCAGGAGAGTGGCTCATTTTGGTTGTACTCCAAATATATGCACAACTTTTGCCGTACAGAAGTTTTGTAAATGAGGGCCAATGTTTTTGGTGAGGAAACACCATAACACAGATCAAAAAATAGGGCAATATGGGTCCTTTAAAATAAAAAAAAACTTGTCTAATTTGTCATAAAAAGAGGAGAGGACAATAACCATTTTTGCATTTAAATGTTCAAGAGTCAGTGAAAGATGAGTTATGAATGAATGTCAAAGGTGTATTTTTATTTTTATTTTGTTTTATTTGAAGTGTCCTTGGTGTGACCATAAGTGGGTGATGGTTTTAGACAATTAAGAGTCTAGTATTTTATTGATACTTTGCAGCTGAGGAATGGTCATGTAAGGTACTTTTCACTGTTACCTTCACAAGATGGCAGCGTAAAGATGAACTAATTCTTTCTTGAATCTAGAGTGAGGTAACTATTACTTATCTGAACACATAAAGATGTTCATTGTATTTCCTCTTCAGTGAATCCCACAAAACAAAAATGAATACTGAGCATCAAAATACTAGATTATATTGTCTCAAGAAAACGGTTTATAAGCTGCAAAAAACTCAACTTAAAAAGCAGTGTTGTTCCAAACATGGGTGTAAGGTGATGTTACTGCATTTGTGTGGTTAATATTAAAGGTCCTCTGTTAGGCCAGATTGACTCCTTAAGCCATGTTATAATGCTGTTACCACATCAAAAACAGACCTGGAGTTTTTGTGTCATTCACACATTTGAGAGACCCTTTATTATTAGTTTGTCTACATCTGCAAAGCTCAAAATGCTCTGTTCCACCTTGCGATGTCATGAACCTGTAGTTTAAGTTAACAGCTATTTTTTACCTTTAGCTCAGTAGAGATTGGCAATTCCAGGGCTGAAATTATCCAGATGATTCTAAACACACAGTGGAGGACTCACAAGGTTAAGTGTTTTCCTTTTGACAGAAGAACTCTAAAATCTGTTATATTATTCTGTACTCTACACTATAGTGTTATCATTTGGACATTTGCAAATTCTGCATATTTAGATAGTCACACCAAATTCATAGAAAAATACACTGATGTAAAATAGTCCAAAACAAGCTGGACAGTACATTGGTGGAACAGTTGATTTTTGTGGAAATAGAAAATTAAAGCAATACATTCCATGGAATTCTTGGCATCTTGATGGAAAAACAAACACGAGGAGACGCTCCTCCAGGCCAAATAAGTATAACTTTTTGTGGAGATGCATGTCTGCTCATAGTAAGGACAGATGTTGATGAACATAGGTAACTATGTAACTTTTCTGATGTAGGATTGATCACCCTCTCATCCCTATTGAGAGTTTGTTTTAGTTGGAATGTTCCACAAGGCATTAAACACTATCTCCATGGACGCCTGAAGTGTAACAGTCATTTATTTCTATGGAGACAAGCAGGTGGTGCACAAAGGTTAAGTATTTTTGTAACAATAAAAACACCTGCAGTTGAATAAACACAAGAAAGATACATTTAATGCCAAACTGGAATATTCCAGGCAAAGCAATACTATCTCCATGGAAACAAGCAGGTGGCAAACCCTCCACTAGAAAGATTGCATAGTGCATCTTTAAGTTACATCACAAAAATTTACAAAGTAAAATTTGATCAAATTGAATTTTGAACACTGATGTGTTATTTTTCAGCCCATCACAGTGAAAATGGCAGTACAAAAGTGAATGTCAAAACTCAAAGAAACGAGAGCGACCAGGAAACAGAGTCCAGCGCACAGCCACCAGAAGAATACTCTGATCCGGTCAGAGCGGGTGGGAACTGCTGTGGGTGCATGGTCCTTTCCTATAAAGGAGATTTTGTAGTATTCCCTTTGGAAGTTTTTGTCTTTGTAAAAGTGATTCTCAGTGCCATTTTGAATTGCTGTGTCTTTTTGGCACTTTTGACTTCTTTCTGGAGTCCTCACTTTCTGTTGAAAAGTGACTGTTATTAATGTTCTTTAAAATAAACTACATATTTTTGTTATAATATTTTGCCTGTAGTTAATGATAATTAGACATATTAATCAAGCATAACATTATGACCACTGATTATATTGCAGCTGCGGTTTCAGATAAGCTTTGATCATAGACTGTATATTAAAGGTGGACTTAGTGAGAGAGATGTCACTCATAGCGTTAGTCTCAACTGGCTTCATTTGGCTGGAGCCAAGCAGTTATAGCGGCTAATCTGCAATCAGACCCCAGATTTGGAATTTCGAGTGCAAAACCAAAGAGCCAATCAGGAGCGACGCTGTTGAATGTACACGCCCCCTACCACATGCACCGCTGGGTAAGAAGGGGGTGGGCGCTTAGCAACACTCAATCGGTTGCTACCCTAGTGGGAGCGACCTCAGGGAAAGGAGGCACCAGACTGGTCTGTTATAAATGTTTATCTTGATTTAGGGACAAAATGGCAAAAGAAAAACACTGGGATCATGTAGAACGGGTTAATAAGAACATTTTAAGGTCAGAATGATGAGCCTCACAGCAGCACCGAGAGGAGCGATGTTTTTTTTTTTAGAAGAAGTCAATTGCAACCAGAACTCAAAGGAACCACTTCATGCCTGTGCACACTTCCTGTTTGGAACGTGCAGGTTACCTATATCCATTTATATACAGTCTATGCCTTGGGATATGACAGTATTTTATGCAGACCTGTGTCAAACAGGAAGATCCTAAATATATTGCAGTAAACCTCACATCCAAATTTACAATGCTTTTGCTGGTACAATTGTGTTTTTCTATAAGTTATTCAAAAACTCTATTGGCATTAAACAAAATGGCAACTAAGACTACAACTATAGCAACTTTAAATTCTTAATTTGCATTTTTGTGAACTTTCTGGGTCAAATTCTGATTACAATATTGCAACAAAGTGGCACCTACAAGATTTGTGCACTCCACACAACCTGTTTTTGTTTTTTTGTTTTTTACATGAAACTAAACACTAAATAAACTTTTTTTTGCTACTAAACTGTATGTGGTGTTTGAATAGCCACATGTACTGTTCCTATTCTTTTTGGGGCAATTTTAATGCAAACTAGGTACATTTGCAACTTCTGGTGAAAAATCAAACAAACACAAAAGTATATGTGTGTGTCCTCACTCCCGGACTACAATTTCAAGTAGTTGGTTACATCACACAGGACTGCCTTAATTACAGTCTTGGGTTTCTGATTAGAAACATCTGGCTACAGGAGCAGAGTTTAAAGTGTGGATACCCATTAGACCAATCACACTGTTCCTCATATGTCGAGACCCCGCCCATCCTCCCCTCACTCTCCTCTTTAGTCCTCCAGGTACAGCCCAGTTTAGCAGCTTTATTTCAAATGTGGTTGTGGGCAGAGTTTAGATGTTTAGTCTGACTTTAATATTGTATATTACCAATATTACTACTTTTCTGGCCATTAAAATAAGTTTAAATGTCCTGGTATTTTGTTCAAGTCACACTACAGACTCATTCATCAAGCATCACATCAACTTTGAGAACTAAACATTTTCTTGCTCTTAATAAAATAGTCAGTGGTCAAAATGTATTGGCTTATACACAATAGTAGGGCTGCACAATATGAGAAAAAGATGCGATATTAGATAAGTTTTTCTATTGTGATAATGATGTTATTGCAATATTTATACTTTTTGGCACTATACGTTCAGTTAATTTAACACAAAAACTGCACATGCCTTCATTTACTAGTCAAACTGGGTCGAAATTTTTTTTTGCTTTTGTGCTACATTTATTTTCCATTATTGCGTCATCCAATATTGATATTTCAGTATTCTGTGATATATTATGCAGCCCTGATAGTAGTATGTGTCATTTTAGTTCCTGGGTCTCACTACCTGTGTGTTGAGGTCTCTGTCTCTGATCAGTGCCCCTCGGAGGTGACACACAGCGATGGGCTCCAGTCTCTGCTCCTCCTCTTCCTCATCTTCATCAGAATCATCTATGGGGTATGGTTTGGATTTTAGCCGTGCCGCTCGGACCGGTAAAGACCGTCCTTCAGTCTAAGAGCAGAAACACAGGCAAGGACTCAAACCCACGTCTAGGTTAACAAAAGTAGGGCTCCAAATATACTCTATACTTTCACTCAAGTTACTGTTACTTGAGTAACATATTGTACAGTGTAAGAGTCAAAGTTGGTTACGCTTCACATTGTGAGAAAATCTAAAAGTGACAAAAGCTTTATGTTGACAATATGAAATGATATGAACCAGGACTGTCTGTAATCGCCCGGATAGCAACCTAAGCGGTTTAATGAGGAACAGAGCAGAGCTGAGACAATTTGTCCAGTGCAGACCCAAATGCATTTATTTTCTGAGACCAAAAAAATATTTACAAAATCAAGGAAAATTTTAAAAGAATCAGCATGGCAGTAACCTCTTGTACACGCAGCATCCTCACTCGAGCTCTTACTAATAACTACTTTTAATTATGTAGAAGTACAAAGTGGTCATTTAAAAAAATATTACTCGAGTACAATTTTATGCCACACTGCCACCACTCTGTATGGACTTTAAAAACACAAAGGAGTCTTAACAGTGTGATCCTAGGCCTTAGAAAACAAAGCTATAAACATTTTACCTTTTGTGGCTTGGAGATGGGGGGTCCTCTTAAATATTTGGAGTCGATCTGTTTGGGCTTCCTCTGCTCTTCCTCCTCCTCTTCATCCACCTCCTCTGGACATCCTTCAGCTCTGGACTGAAGAGTAAAAACAAAAGTTCAGTGTTGCAACAGAAACGTAGAAGAGCAGTAGTATAATAAGAATTTAAAATAGATGAAAGTTATTCATGATAAATAAGGGTTCTAGAAGGTAACAAATAAATAGCTCTAACTAAAATATTAAGGATAAATGTATAATGTATTCACAGTCTCAACCATTTCTATAAAAACATTGCCATAAGTATCTAATCCAATGTTTCCCACAGGTCTGTCTGAGACTATGATGGACTATGCAATCATTATATTAATAATTTTATTCAACAATGTGTTCGGAGTAAAAAAAAAGTGTCTCTTCAGGCAAATAAGGGCTGATTACAGATGGATGTGCAGTTCCCTCTGTGTGTCTAATAATGGTGAACAGGAGCAGGATCAAATAAGTTTTAATTCTTACATCTCGCTTTCCAATTTGTGTAATTTATTTTGTTGACTTTTGTATTATACATGTCGACTACTTTATGACTAGACTAAATGTGCAAAATACAAAATAAACAAAACAAAAAGAATAATGTGTCATATCACATTCTTGTTTAGTTCTTTAGACTATGATGTAGTACAAACCCAGCTCCTGACCTGTTGTGGTTTGTAGATGGGAGGCCCTCTTAAATATTTGGGGTCAATCTGTTTGGGCTTCCTCCTCGGCTCCTCTTCATCGACCTCCATCGGCTCAGCTCTGGACTGACCTCGGCCTCGTCCTGTTTTCTACCCAACAAAAAAAAAAACTATAATTAAAAAAATCTAGGTTAAGCAATAACATCTTCTCTTTGGAAACAAGCAGGTAGCAGACCATCAGAAAAGTTACACAAAAGTTACAGCAGACCTTTTAGAGTAAGAATGGTCCACTGTAAAGCATTAAACTTCTCTATCTCCATAGAGACAACCATATGGCACTAACAGGCCAAGTTACAGGTCAGATCTGTGGAGAGACAACCCCCTCATAGTAAAAACATCAAGTGGATTTAAATGCTAATTATAGTCCACTCTAACTCTTTTAAAACTTTGTTTTTTTAAAGCTAATTGGTGGCATAGTGACTAAGCTTGGGCTTCAAACTTCTGGGTTGATACCCATGTGCTTCTGTCAAGTTCAGCATCTTACAGTAAGATGTACCTAAGCAAACAATTGATTTGAGAGTTAAAGTGAACAAAGTCACAGTAGACCTATGTATTTGTGGGGTTCAGGTGATATGACAACATTCTCTTGGCCAATAATATTTAATACAGATGGGGGCAGCTAGAAAGAATCCTGCTAAAATGCAGGTTGTCATTGTAATATCGTAACTTCTGGGGTCAAGTCTAGGTAAAAATGGCTCTTGGTGTATGACATTATACTACTTTACCCATAATAGATAAATAAAAATGGGTATCTTCACCGTGTTTCTTGATGATGGCTTCTCAGGTCTGGACTTAGGGAGTGGCTCAGGTCTGCGGGGAGGGTCTAGGTCCAGTTGAGATCTGGAGCAGTTGAGGATCCCTCTGAGGAGCTGATAATCTGGTTTGTCCTGATAGTTTAAAGACTGCACATAGAGGAGGAAGGACGCCACTTCATCTGAAAGTCAAAAGTAGAAGTCAACTTCAGAAATTCTTGTGGCAAAAACTCACAAAACTAATTCGTATCTCTATGTATCTGACCCAAACTGCACTCACAAGACTGCACCTGCACAGGAATTCATGCAAAAACAACTATTTATGCAGAGAAAAGCACTAGGAAATAATGCATTTATATAAAGCCAGATTAAATTTGTGAATCATGAGTTTAATCTGCCTTTTTACATAAAAATACCAACTCACTCCCTTCTCCTTTCAGCAGTTGTCCCATATAAATCCTTATCATCTAAATAAAATGATTAGTCGATTAATACACACTTTACACTCGACTAAAGGACTTATTAAAGGAATTGGTCACTATTTAATTACATTTTTAAAGGTGCACTATGTAACTTTTCAGAAACAAGGGTCGTCACCTACTTGTCTCCATAGAGATGGTACCATTTCACCTGAAATGTTCCACAGTATAGCATTAGGGCCATCTGTTTTGCATTGATACATTGCAGTGACATCATGCTCTGGGTGTTCTACATGTATTGCTAATGGAGGAATGTTTAGGAGTGACAGATGGTGGTGACATATAGACACATTAGCAAAATGACAAAAAGTTTTAAAACTGTTTGAAAACTCAAACATTTAAGGAATCTGTGATCAATATCAGCATTCATGGTCCTGGTCCTGTTTAGGAGTTAGACTTTCAACAAACGGTGAGTGACTAACTGAAAAACGGTTGGTCACGGTTGATGACTAATTGTCTGTGTGTCTGTGTGTGAGAGACTAGCACAAATCAGATCACATGTTGTAGTTCCAGCTAAGTCAGTTCTTTAATCTGAGTTTTATTTTAACACAGTTTGACCATGAAGTCTAATAAAACAGAGCAAGCCTACAGTTAGCATCACAAGCCCAGGGAATGTTGAGGACATCAGTTTTATACTGTTTAACTATTAATTTATTCAATTACATATTTATTGCTCAAAAATGCCTAAAATTCTTACTCTGAGCCGGCCTGCCTCTCCATAGATCTGACCTATGGTTGACATCTGCTTGTCTACATGGAAAAGTTTTAACGCCACACTGTGGAACATTCAAGGCAAAACAATAACATCTTCCTGGAGGTCGAACCTCCTCCTGAACAGTTACATTGTGCAACTTTAAGGTAAATTTGTATTAGATATTAGTGATCTTGGCTGTTGATGCTGTATTGGCATTGACAGATGGGTCAAATGCAGAAGACAAAATTCTATAGATCTTTATGTGAAGGAAAATGTAATTGTCATTAATTTGTTTAGAACGGTCACAATAATTGTTATATTGAAGTCATTCAATACATGAGATAGAATGATACAGTTTTGGGGTCAATATTTATCATGGGTACTTTTTTCTTTTCTTTAACTTTTTTCTGTACTACAATAAAATTTGAACTGTTGGGGGTTGAATAAATAACTTCTATGACTCATTATAATAAAAACTAGCTACTAAAGTGCTATTTCCTTATTTAAGGTCATGTTTTATTGGCAATACTGCACATATAAAATCCTTTTGTGATAATCCCGCTTTAGGGTTATTGTGTCTGTGGCATAAATTAGTTTAAATGTTATTGTTTAGTGTCTATTTTATTTAGCAATACATGATACTTGAAAATATGTTATTGTGACAGGTCTATGTATGTTCATGGTAATTCCTATTGCTGTCAGCAGAGGGAGCTCTAACACAAATCTGATTTTTGGTCATAAGCCTCTTTCTTAAAAAAAAAAAAAAATCAGATATACTATAAGCATTGTTTTTATTTAAGTTCTAAAACATTAAATACAAATGGCAAGGTGACACAAGGCATGTTTAGAAGCAAATAAAGACAAAAATAAAACCGGATAAGTCTTTTTGTTGGATGTCCATAGATCATCTTTGTCTATACAGAGCCTTGTTATCAGAGGCTGCAGCTCCGCCCACTCGCCCATACCTCACCCATTCATCACCCATTCATCATCCATAGATCACCCATTCATCACCTCACAGCACACTGACCTCCCCCTTTCCTCAGAGGACAGATAACATCATTATTATTAAAACACCAAACCTGTCCCGACTCGACTGGATGAAAACTCCTTCACAGACTGAGGGAGATTCTGCAGAAACCTGGAAAACACAGGCACTTTCTGAGGACTGTGGATTAAATGAGACATATTAAGCTTTTTCAGGCACGTAGTAATAAACTATAACACTTTATTCACTATAAACTCCAATATTTATCTATAACAGCTTAATGATAGAAATGAATTGTTCAAAACTGCAGAACTGAGAAGCCGCACAGCATTTCAGTGTAGCAAACAGCAGATTTTCATTCATGTGTTTTTATTTTCGAAAAGAAAATTAAAACTGTAAAAGTTGTGTAAAAATCAAGTAAGTACAGAGCAGTGGGCAGAGATAGGTGAAACCTGGAACCTTCTGACCACTCAAGCCTCAACTGCAGGACTTTAGATTACTTGAATGAAATGAAAATACAACTTTGGTCCTCTGTGTCTTTTATGTGCTTTTAACCCTCATTATCTTTAGCTAAACCATTTTGCATGATGTCTCCTTTAAAGTCATCCCAATTTACACATCAGCACGCACACACAAACACACATCCCAACAGCCCCCACAGTGAAGAGTTTTAAGTCTCATCTTATGACCCACTTTTATTCTAGTTATTAGTCGTGTGTTCCTCTGTGTCTTAGAATAAAAATATAATATTACAATCATTTTATGCTTTATATATTTGAATGGTTTCTATTTATTGTTTCAGTTACTATTTACTGTCTTTTATTGTCTTTCTTTATCAGTGCAACACTTTGTTATGTGCTATATAAATAAAATCGATAGGAATAAAAGTGAGAGGTTTTGTGTAGGTCTAGAGCAGTACTCATGGTCCTGGTCTGGTACCTGGTCTTGGCCTCCTGGACTTGCCCTGGGGTCTGGAGGAGACTGCCCCAGGGCAGCTCTCCACAGAGCCAGTGCAGCAGACAGAAGCCCAGGATCTGGAGGTCACTGCGCCGCGACGGGGCTGCAACAACGACAACAATAATATTGTAAATTATATGCAACGTGTTAAAGCATAAGCAGTTTATTTTACAAAATTGCAAAATTGTTATTTAAAACAGGTGAAATGACAAACTACTCCCACCAATATTACCATAGGTTGATGTGTTAGCAGCAGCACTATATAACATAATTGTGCTTGCTCCTGTCTACTTCACTCAAAATCATTTCTTGATCAGCCAGATTTGGAGATTGTCCTGCATTTACATTTCAGATGGACCATTGCTTAGTCCTGGCTCAGCCCATACTCAGTCCTAGTTTAGTTCAGCTTTATTCTGGATTCTTCTGATTAACTTCTAGTAAGGTAGTTTTGGTTGAGTTTAGACATGGCATGGCTCCATTTTTTCTAAATACAGTTGCTTCACAGTCCCAGTACAGATATATTATACAAGCAGCTCTGCACACTGCGTGCATCTAATTAGAAAGCTTTTCATCTTCCCAGAATCGGGAAGTGTACATTAGCATGCTAGTTGTTGTTAGTTTTACTGTGACTGCAAAACTCATGGTCTCTGAAATCTGTGAAAAGCACTTATAAACTGATCATGGTGAATAATTAGGATGCTCTGAATGCATAAGGTAAGTGAGGAATAAAAACATGAAAAACCGAAGTAGTTAATTTGTTTAAGACAGTAATAATCAGCTACAGCGCCTTTAAGCCCATAATGATGAATAATTGATTAACAAGGAAATCATAAAAATGTATTTGTAAGGCATAACTCCCTTTGATGTATTTGATAACTTGTTTATTCCACACTTGAGTAGTGGTGCGTATGTCCCTGCCTCATTGGTCTCTCCAGGTTTGTGTGGCCCGTCAATACCGAGTCCAGCCCAGATCGGGAGCAGGACCTGGGGGACTGGAGGCTCAATAGTCCCTGGTCTGCTCTGGTTCTACGGAGCTCTGGAGAAATTACCTATTGACTGTCTGCAGCAGAGTGAGAAATGTCCCCGAGCCACAGACGCATTGATTCAAATGTAAACAGCACTGACCAGCCACTACAAAACACCTTACAATATGATTACAGCTGGACATAAGGCTGAAAAACAGATGAGATATCAAACGAGTAAACTAAAGTGAATTATACAAAGTACAGGTAAATACCCTACTGCAATAACAAAACACAATATCTGGATTAGAAGTGGACGATGCGAGATACTTCAGAAATTGTTGATTTGAAGCCACAGTACATTTGCTGGGACCCAGAATACACACTTCCTTAATACTTTGCAAAGATGTGTCTGGTCATGGTGAATCTCCCAGTTTTCAGTGGTGGTAAGGTAGTATTGAAGCCACAGGTGCCCTGGGACAGCTTCACAGAAATGAGGCTGCCAATCTGCACCATCGGCCCCTCCGAACTCCACCAACATTCACACACCACATTCTTACTGCTCTATGTGGCATACAATAAAAAGACAGACATTTCTGACACAAACTTAGCGAGATTTAGGCTACTTGTAAATAAAGGTCTTTACATTTATTTTATTTATTTACTCCAATAATACCACAATCTTCAACATAGATTCAATTAGATATTAATTTTACTTTTATCTTAAATTGTGCTCCTTTGTTACTCTTCTGTCAGCTCTATAGCTCCACACTGACAAAGACAGAGCTTGGTGGGCATTGACCCTCTGACCTTCTGGTTGGTGTGTGGTGTGATGCATTAGGGGTCGGCAATATTGACAAAAATATACTTTATGTATTTATTTATTTATTACATAATCTTGATAATAATATTGAGATGTTATTTCAAAAATATATGAATGTAACTTTTTTAACAGGTCAGTTAGATCAAAATAAAAAAAAAGTAATTTGAAGAAAAGACTAAATATTTGGAATAATATGTTGTGGTTGAGGTTCAAGTATCACTCAAAATATGAATGAACCCTAAAATTAAAAGTACAGAAATAGCACTTATATAACCTTGCTTTGGAGATTGCAGTAGATGTTTCAGTCTCTTTTTGAGATAATTTGTAATAGTTTCGATAATCGCAATTGTTGTTTAGGAGATATGCAACATTAGAATATCAAGTATATTGTCTACATTATCCATTTTTCAATATATGTTCCATCCCTTGACGCATTACCGTTATTATTATAATTTTGAGTTTAATTGCATTTATGTATTTGGCTTTTTTCAATATTATGTTTCAGCAGAGTCCACTTTTCCATAGAGTCATTTACACCTGATTCTCTCAGAGGGCAGTGGCTTAAATACAGCTGTTGATGCCTGTTATTGTAACTAATGTGTTTTTCACTCTCCTCCTCCAGCATTTATAGCTCTATGTAATTACTCACAACAATAAGCAGAGCAGGTTCAGTGGCTCTCATAAACACAGGGTCAATGGACTCAGAGGCTGGAAGGCAGTTTGAAGCAGCGTCCAGAGGAACAATACAGAGATCATTCAGGTCATGGACTGTATATCGTGACAAGTGTGGAGCTATGGAGCTGACAAAAGAGTAGCGATGACTAACCAAGTAACATAATTTGAGAAAAAGGTGAGATCCCTAATTTGTGCATATTGTGGTATTATTGGAATAAATGTAAAGACAGATTACAGGTGTCTAAACATATCACTAGGCTTATTGCTTGTTGGATAATGAGATCCCCATTATAATCTGGAACAGGTGTAAGACAAATACTCCAAGCTGATTGGTTGAAGCGTGACAACAGTGTAACAAGCCAGAAAATGTAAACGTCCAGTTCAGTCCTGTTAAAAAGCACAAACATCTTTCCCATCCAAAAATGCACATTTGAAAAAACAAAATGGTCTATAATTCCTCTAAAATAGGCTGAAATATATGATTGGCCTAGGCTCCGGGTTAATCAACTCTCTTTTACTAAGCCGTTTTAGATCAAATGTATGGTTTATAATGAAGAAAATACAAAATAATGATCTACGTATTGCATTATAGTAAAAAAAAAATAAAAAAAATCATAATGTGTCTTCAAGTCCATTGTTTGTGGAGGAATGTTTTCTGCAATAAATCAATTAACTGTCTCAGTGGCTTGCTGGAATATCAGTTACCAAGGTGAATGAAGGAACTACTGTTCAGAGTTCAGAGGTCAATTTAGGCTCCTCAATAATAATCATAATCATAATATAGTAAGCAATGTGGGTTAAGTGTCTTGCCAAAAGACACAATGACAGTGTCTGCCACTGGTAAACTGTGGCACCTTATATTCCCAGTGGTCTCCCAGTATTAACCAGGCCCCGCCCGCTTAGCTTCTGAGATTAGATGAGATCAGGCTCACATGCACGTTTTCTTCAGGTGAGAACTTATCTTTCAGAACTCAACAGCTTTTTAGAGAAGCACTCCTTACAAATATTAAATAACTTAGAACTCTGCTATTTTATTTTAGTTAGTGATCTACTTTTATCTAAGTGATGAGTTTTTTTAAGTTTCACTCTCCCAGACCGTCTCTCTCTTTACAGAGACACACAGAGGAGCGTGTTGTTGTGTTAATTATCTTGTATTGTCCCAAAGCGCTTCTGCCGTCTTTCCCCTCTTAACCTCTTGCTCCCTCGCCTCCTTTCCTCCGGACGCCCACCCGATGGGGCTAATTACACCATTTAGCTTAACGGGGTCAAGGGTTATCGCTCGAACATCGCCATGGAAACCTAACAACATCTTAGACTCAAACACTGAACAGGAGCGGACACAGCATGAACTTAAAGCTGTACACAAAGAAGAGAAGTTTGAATGATGAGTGATGAATTGCATATGCCTCTTTACATTTTAATTAGCAGATACATTGTGAATAAATATAATACATATAACATTCTTCCCAGACACAGCTTTCCCCCCATCAACCAATATCATGCAATATGTCAAAAACTCCAACTAAGGAAGTCCTGACCAAGACTGACTCAAGATTTGGAAATAGGACAAATGCAGAGGACAAATTTCCCTACAGAGACAATAAAGTGAACCTTACCTTTCCCAAGCATTTTAGTACATTTGAAATGTGTATTGACCAACCACTTACATTACATATCTCTATGTATCTGACGTAAACTGCACTCACAAGTCTATCCGTGCATGAACTCCTGAGCAGGTGTATTAATACAGAAAAAAGTACTAGGAAACTGCATTTATATGTAAAAATTCACTCTCTTCTGCCATTGTTCATATAACTCCTTATAATGTAAATAAAATAATTAGCTGGCTAATAGAAGTGTCCCAGGGCAGATGTGGCGCACAGACTCACTGCCTGAGTCACGTTTTTTCCTGTTTAACTTCAGGTTTATCAGCACATGTAAAGCAGCTCTCCTCTGGCTCTGATATCAGGAACGCATTAGCAACTTAACTGGAGACATGCTCCTTCCCTTAACCGCCAATCGATCTAGAGTCCAGGGTCTACCTTTTATTCCTTCCCTCACTCTAATCTCTCTTTCCCCTCTTCCCTCTTCATCTTTCCACACTCTCACTCACTCTTCTTTCTCCTTTCTTTGCCATCTTTACCTTTATAGTTCTCTCACTCCGATCTTCTCTTTCCTCTTTCTGTATAATCTCTACCCTCCTTCGCTTTTTTCCTTTCCTCCTCTTCCTCTTCCCCCTTTATCATTCTATCACTCATCTCCTCTCCTTTATCTCCCCTCATCCCTCACCTCTCTTCACTTTCACCGCTTGCAATCTCTTCCTTCCCATCTTCTCCTCCCACTTTTTCCCTTGTCTGACCCTCTCCCTTCCCTCTCTCTCTCTCATTCCTTTCCCATCCCT
Source organism: Periophthalmus magnuspinnatus (assembly GCF_009829125.3). Lineage (NCBI taxonomy): Eukaryota > Metazoa > Chordata > Actinopteri > Gobiiformes > Gobiidae > Periophthalmus > Periophthalmus magnuspinnatus. The sequence continues at coordinate 13,592,261 of NC_047140.1, forward strand.
CTCCCCACTTTCCCAGTCATTTTCCTCCCTTCTCTCCCATCTCATTTTCTGTCTTCCCTCTCTTTTTCTCTTCCTCATCCCTCCTTCTCTTTCCCCTCCTCTGACAATTTTTTTTCTCTCTCCTTTCCCCTTTCCTCCTTCCTTCTTTCTATCATCCCTTGTCATCTCTCCCCTCACCTTTCTCTATCTGCCCTCTCTCCCTTCTCTCTTTCCATTTCTCTGTTTCTTCTCTCTCCGGCCTCCCCCCTCCCTTCTTCCCCTCTCCTCTCCTCTCTCTAATTAGCTTCTCCTTCCACCCCTCTGTTGTCCTATCCTGTTTTAATTAAGGTCTTTTGATACTTGGTCCAGCAGATAAGAGACGGGCTCGATACGGAGACCTGGGCTAATCGCCGCTCTGTTTATTTCCATTCAGATCGATACGGAGCCAAGGCGCAAAATGGCTGCTCAGCAAAAACTCTACATGAAGCAAAGTTTAACATGATCACAGAGACACAGGTGAGGGAGCTGTGCAAAATTAACTCACTTTTACATCTGAAAAACACAACGCATCATTTGGCCCAGTTCAGTTCACTCACTAACAGTTTGGACTGGTGCAAAAGCAGAACAGTGATGATTTTGGTCTGGACTAGAGAACTGTACAGAGTCTAACTTCTAGATAAAGTGCAATACTGTATTATAATGTGAATCACCACCTGTACTGCTATACCTGATATTCCCAAACTTTACCTGCTATTACCTGCTATACTGTCTTGTACACATGCTGCGCTGTATAAACTCTGTCATAGCCACAGTTATTTTGTACAACCCCAATTCCAATGAAGTTGGGACACTGTAAAATAAAAAAAAATAAAAAACAGGATGCCCCTGTCCCAGGTTTATTGGAACATGTTGCAGACATCAAATTGAAAATTGTATTCTGTATTTTTTTTTTAAGTTTTACACAGCATCCCAACTTCAGTGGAATTGGGGTTGTACATTCTAATATTCCTTTGGGAGGTTTAGATTCAATTCTACTTTAATACCTTTATTTTGATTGGATATTCTTATTCTCCTGCTGTTGTTGCAACATTAGAATTTATGCACAGTGGGACAAATAAAGGTTCTCTAATGTTACGTAAGGAAGAGCCTTACCCACTCCTCTGTGTGCGTCCAGACTGGTGTACTCTATGGTCCCGTCATGGCCTTTTTTGGGGTTCTCTTTGTACTCTTTATGTACTCCCTCTGGACAGTATCTGTAACACAGGCCGTAGTCTGCCAGGTAAACCTACAACACAGAACAGTAACAACTAATTATAATATTAAGACAATGAAAACGCTTAAGAGAGCATTTTATGGTGTTTAAAGCTCATGTTGATAAAAATGTTTTGTCTTCTTTTACCTTCTACAGTGTGTTTATTATAATTTATGGCAGGGGTTCCCAAACTTTTCAGACTGCAACCCCCAATATTAAGATGCTAACGACCCACAAGCCCCTTATACTCCAGGCCATTACAGTGTCTCAAAGTCCACATCCAGTCACAGTCTGCAGTATCTGTGTAAAGCTGAAGCCAAATAGATGAATCAAACTGCGTCACAATCTTTCTTCTCTTCATTCCAAGTAAAAGCATATTTCTCAAATAAACTTGTTCATTTCTATTGTGGAGCACGTGTGTAAAGATGCAGCTAAATGAGTCCGCATTTAGCATCCACATCCCCTGTCCAGGTAACCACAGAGTATAACCACAGAGTATAACCACAGAGTGTAACCACAGAGTATATCCACAGAGCATAAACTATGAAAGCTATGAAATTATTAAAATAAAAATCATGTGCCCGCAGCGCTGCCTTTGATACAAAGTGCCATATATTGACAAAAGAGAAATGAAACTTGAGCACAAGCGCATGTCAGTTCACGTGAGGATCAGCTGTGTTGTTCTGGTTCATTTGTTTGCGTATTTGTTTTAAGCTATAATTGAACAGACATCATTTAGGTTAGTACAAACTATGTTTTAAAATAGGAATTAACAGAGTTATGCGAGAGTGTATGTGACAGCGGAGGAGCACATGAGCTCTGTGTGGCTCTGTACCACAGTAGGGAAATCTACTACTACTACTTTTTTTCACTTTATTTCAATAATCATTCTACATTTTCTCACATTATCATTACAATGATATTTTATTACATATGAACTAAAGTAAAAATATAGATGATTGAATAAAATAATGTATATTATAATTTCTGAAATCAGCGCCCTTCACCCCACACTTTGGGAACCACTGAATTACGGAGTAGTCACTGTTTTCCATTACATATAGATGTATTGTGTGCCAATGACATCTGCAGATGTTGTGGTATGGGTGGATAAATATAGCTGGAGAATGGACCTTGTCACTAACATAATTTTCACACTGCCACTAGTTATGGTAAAAGAGCATTTGCATTATGATTCACATTTTAACTCTGCAAGTGTGATAGGAATGCGGCTGACCTCGGGCCGACGTACTTCCACAAGTAACAACACTTGGATCATAAGTATAATGTATGAATGAGCTTTTGCAACCCGCATCTGCCGAGGCAAACTGGATCAACTTGATATCAGCAACACGTCTCCTCCTCCTAAGCCTGGGTCTATCTGAACGTCTTTCTGAACGTCTTTTTTCTGCACACAGCTGAAAGAGAAGGCCACTGCGTACAGCACCAGGGAAGTGACTAGTGCGTGACTATTCCTTGTGCCTCTGGGCTTAGATCTTACCTGGTGTGGATCTCTGTGCCCCTGCAGTAGATTGGCAGCTTTAATGTCGCTGTGGACATACTCGTTTTCATGGATAAACTCCAGCACATCCACCTGCACAAACACAGAGGGCTCAGCAAGGAGACCATACACCTCTGAATGAGAAACCCTAAAACACAAAGTTTAGTGCTCACCAGTCTGGTCCCAAGCTGCAGCACTGTGTTGGGTTTGAACTGACCTCCATTTTGATCACAAATCTTCTGCAAATCACACCCCAGGCGATCCAAGACCATGAAGCGGTACCTGTCATCACAAAGGGTTAAATAGGTTGGATTTACGTTATGGCTGGGCAAGTTGGGAAAATATTTCAATGCAATTTTTGTCAGAAGTATTGCAGTTGCGATTAGTTTTTGCTTAGTTTGTTTAAATATAAGGATTCTGTTCAAAGTTTACATTTTAAACACATCCAGAAGAATAGACAAAAAGACTGAAATATGATCTGACAAACTAATACAAGAATCACATTTCAGAACATGTTTGTACAGATTTAAACTACAGGGTTAGCAGTTTTTTCTGCAAAATAGGAATAAAATAAGTACACTTGTTTGTAGAGGAAAGTAATGGTACTTGGAAAATTGCAGCCTTTGCTGATGATTAATGTTGCAGCTCTAATTTATGTAACAGAACATTGGACATGGTTTAATCCCATAGGCACAATTGTTGGCAGTAGAAAAGATTTCAGGACATAAGAATATAATTTTAAGACTCGAATAAAGAATAGGAGCTAGTCTCCATGTCCGGAGATCCGGTCGTCGAGGTCCCCGCCTTCGACTGCTGCCCGGATCTCTCCGCACCCGCCCCTCATGGCTCCTCCCGCAGGTGGTGGGTCCACGGGAGGACGGCCCCACGTCGTTTCTTCGGGCTGGGCCCGACCGGACCCCGTGGGGAAAGGCCCGGCCACCAGGCGCTCGCTGCCGAGCACCCACCCCAGGCCTGGCTCCAGGGTGGGGCCCCGGTAACGCCAGTCCGGGCGACGTAACTGGCCTCGTTGTTTCTCTATTCATGATGGGCTTCTGAACCGCTCTTAGTCAGACCCGTCTCCCAGGACCTGTTTGCCATGGGTGACCCTACCAGGGGCATGAAGCCCCCGACAACATAGCTCCCAGGATCATTCGGGTACTCAAACCCCTCCACCACGTTAAGGTGGCGGTTCGGGGAGGGGCAAAGAAGGAGCTGAGCCGGAAGGCGAAGCTCTCGATTTACCGGTCAATCTACGTTCCTACCCTCACCTATGGTCATGAGCTTTGGGTAATGACCGAAAGGACAAGATCGCGGATACAAGCGGCTGAAATGGGCTTCCTCCGCAGAGTGGCCGGGCGCACCCTTAGGGATAGGGTGAGGAGCTCGGTCACACAGGAGGAGCTCGGAGTAGAGCCGCTGCTCCTACACGTTGAGAGGAACCAGCTGAGGTGGCTCGGGCATCTGCTCAGGATGCCTCCTGGACGCCTCCCTAGGGAGGTGTTCTGGGCATGTCCCACCGGGAGGAGGCCCCGGGGAAGACCCAGGACACGCTGGAGGGACTATGTCTCTCGGCTGGCCTGGGAACGCCTTGGGGTCCCACCGGAGGAGCTGGAGGACGTGTCCGGGGTGAGGGAAGTCTGGGAGTCCCTGCTTAGACTGCTGCCCCCGCGACCCGGCCCCGGATAAGCGGAAGAAAATGGATGGATGGATGGATGGAATAAAGAATAGGGTTCAAAATTTGCAGATTATTACTTTCAAATACCGTGCATTGTTATATAGGCCCCTGCCCTCCGTGTGAAATTATCACATCGATTTCTAGAACCCTGTGAACACAACCTGTTTACACTCATGCTACAGTCGACAAACTAGGTTTACTATCTAATAAATAAATGGACAACAGAAGCTCAGTTGGCAGAGTGTGGGTCCTCTGATCCCACAGGTTGGTAGTTAGATTTCAGCTCCTGTATGTAAATACTATGACTGTGTCCTTGGGCAAGACACTTAACCCACCTCACCTCCGGTGTCTGCGTACACTGGTGTATGCATGTCTGTGTGAACCAGGGAGTCATTCCTTGATGTTAAACACTTTTAGTGCCTTTAAGGTAGAAAAGGCTCTGTAGAAAAATCTGATAATTGACCATTTTACCAAACTTGTAGGAAAAGAGCAAAAAATCTTAATATTATAGATGAATAGCTAGTTTGTATGCCCATTGTTTTACATACATTTTATTCTCCTGCCGTCCTTGAACATTGTGTAGCAACTTGCAACAACTTCTTTTATCTATAATGGTCAGGTATTCATACCCAGATACTACAACTGGTATCAATTGTAGTAATGTAGTAAGTATGTAGTATCCAAAATCTGTGTGTAGGAAGGTTCAAAGTCTTAAAGTGAGTGAAATACCTGAGGTCTTTGTACTGGGCCTGTCCTGAGCCCCAGTAAGTTGGAATCCCCAGGAAGTCCAGCTGCTTGGTCCTCATCCATTTCTCAACTAAAAATCACAAACGAGAAATTACTCTCCATCCTGTTGGCTGAAAGTAAAAAGGCAGTAATGACAAATTGGCTTAAACCCGAATGACCGACAACTGGATTGACAGTGTATAGATTTATATGATGGAAAAGGCATCATATAAATCTCCTAGATTTTATTCTGTATATTGGAATGTGTATTCTGCTTTCTCAATAAAAAGAATATTTGTGAAAAAAAAAAAAAAAAGACATTACATGAAATAATTAGACCGTACATACAAAACTATTACAATTATTTATGCCACAATTTAACAGCTCTGGTCCAAATCCAGAGCAGAGTTTGGGTGATATGCCAAAAAAAAAATCTAATTTTTTTGGAGCCAGATAACAATTTCGTCGCAGTTGTATTGAATGTGATCTGATGGCACAATTGCTTAGAGTGAGTATGGGGTTTCTACCTTTGACATCACAATCCTGAGAAAATTCAAAACTTGTATTATCTGCGGCTCGGAGACAAAGGACTTTTTACATATTGTGAAATGGATGAAATCACAGTTTGTTTTATCCCCATCTCGCCCAGCCCTACAGTGTAGATATGAACCATCTTTTGTCTGGTACTCACTCATGTCCTTCTTGGCCGCTCTCTGGTAAAACTTCAGCTCACAAAACAAAGGCCCATTCTCCAGATACTCCTGAACAGAACAACGACACGCTTAGAAATAAAAGTAAGGAAATTTCAATTCAATTCAATTCATTTATTTTTGTAACGCCCAAAATCACAACAACAGTTGTCTCGAAGGGCGTTCATGTTTTGGTTGATGGGGGAAACCGGAGTACCCGGAGGAAACCCATCCAGACACGGGGAGAAACATGAAAAACTCCACACAGAAAGGCCTGGTGACCCGGGGATCGAACCAACCTTCTTGCTGTGAGACATGAGTGATGGCACTCAGTCACCGTGCCGCCAAGACACAAAAAACAAAACAACAGGAAGAATCAGACACAACAGGAAAAATCAGACACATCAGAAAGAGCCGTGTTTTTTGTTGCAACACAAAGTACAAGAACAGCAGGAGAATAAAAATAATATTCTGCTGTATACAGAGTCAATATTATTAAAGATAAATAAGGATTAAAAATGGGCATACAATAAGTCATTCAACTAGAATATTAAGAAATAACTTTGAATAAAATTAGATACTAAATAATAGAGACTGACCAATATGTTTTTTTCATAGACAATACCAATACCTATTGTTTAGAATCTAGAGAAATGGATGGCCTAGAAGCTCTGCCAATATTTTTGAGCTGATATGCAAGACCAATTTAGATTATTTCCCCCAATTATGTAATGTAAATTTACTAGAAACTCACCCACAGTCCTTTCTTACCACAAACCTTTAAGAAAGCTATTTTTTGGAGTTATCTCTTTGCACTAAAGTGTTCAAATAAAGCAAATATTGGCCTGATATAATGGCCAAACGATAAATCAGTCTGTCTAGATCTAGATAGTATAGAATAATAAGTAGGCCTGTTACGATAATTTCTATATTGAATTATTGTCCAATATATTATAGAAAGAACAATCATTTTCTGTACTACGATAACATTTGAGCTGTAGAGGGTTGAAAAACAACAGTACACAATAATTATAAAGATTGCCAAAATGCATCCACATAGACACACTGTACAGTAACGGTCGACATATGAAAACAATGAAAACATCAACAACAACAACAACTTCCGCAACAGAGAAGGAGCAGGTAAAGGAGGGAATAAATAACTTCTATGATTCACTGTATACACAAATTAACTACGTAAGTCTTTCATTCTGCTGTATATTTATAATTCTGGTTTAGGACCATTGTGTCCGTCGCATAAATTAGTTTCAATATTATTGTTTATTGTCCATCTATATTTTCTTCAGAAATATATTGCAAAGTGTCTTATATTAACAGGCCTAGATGCAAATCGAGGGCATAACCTGAAAATCACTGCTTAATAATTCTTGTGATTTCAGTTTCAGATCGGCTCGTCGAGGGGGTTCCCTGATCATTTCCTGAGTACAATCACAGTTCTCCTTTATAGTCTAATTAAACTCACCACTTTGACAACAAACTGTGAGTCAGAAGGAACTGGTCTGTCCACATCCGGAGAAGCTACAGGGGGAAAGAGACATGCAGTTGTTGGTAATTAAAATTGGCATAAGAATAATAAACAATTGTGATTCTGATGAAAAACAATGTGCATTTTAAAATAATATCTATCATGAATTCTAAGCAAGTTAATGTTTTACTCATCCAGGTATGAAAATACTCAAAACAACATAATTAAATCCAGCTGACATAATAATGTTGTTTTGTGCATATAAAAGGGAAAATCAGTGGGAAAGTGCCAACCTTGATCTGGACAAAAAGCAAACTCATATAATCATTAGTTGTAGCTCTAATATTTAAAATAATAGTAGGTTTAAAAATGATGCAAAACGTAAAGAAATCATTTTCAAAAACTGCAGTAGTAGTGCATTCATAGTTTAGTGTGTGGAATAAAGTTGAGGATTTCTAATGTCTGAATAATGTTAAATGTGCACTACAAACCACACTGACAGGTTGTTTGCTCACGTACATTAACCTGGAACTAATGATGTGACGTTCGTGAACAAGTCGGGTCTTTTGAACAGTTGCTTAACATTTTTTTAAAAGAACCAAATATTTCTTCTTTCAAATGTTTATGAATTTGGATACTGATTTACGGTGAACCAAAACAAGAATCAGCACAGAAGTAGAGGAAGCAACATGAGAGAGAACTTTTTGCACAAAAAACATTTAGCATCACAAAAACATCTATTTGTTATTGTAGTGCAATGTTTTATTTAAAGTAGGGTAGACCCATCCCCACTCTCAGTTTGAACAATTTTAAAGAAATCTGAGCTTTGGCCATTGCTGTCTGTGATTACTTTGACCAATGTGAAAATTAATTTTTATCTACAGAGTATTTTGAATAGTTCTTTGAAATGAACAGATCCAAAAGATTAAAATTCCATAAAAGAGTCTCATCACCATCTGGAACATGTGGTCACACAATTTCATTAGGGTTTAAAATTATTTATTAAGACTTAAATAATTAAAATTTTCTTTGAGAAGGTTCAAAAATGCTTCAAAATATAAAGTTTAATTTATGACATTAATCCGATTCATTTTTTTAACACCATTGACAGCACCATTTTTAACATAGTGTTTTTAGTGAGCAAATCATGTTATAACATAGTTAAAAGCTCAGAAAAGTCTACATTTTGCATATGCATCCTTTAAATGTGTTACCGAGGTAGATGAGTCCGAACCCTCCCTCTCCAATGATCCGGCCCAGCCTCCAGCTCTTCTTCTCTGTATCTGTGAGAATGAAGCTGTCGGGTAAAGGTTTGGGCAGCGTGCGCTTCTTTGGGGGTGCCATGGAAACAACAAACTGAAAAAATAAAATAAAATAATAATAATACAATAAAATACTACCGGTACTTGATTTTTTAAACATGAAAGGAGAAGGTAGGTATTTAAAAACTACTACGTTTCTAGCTCTCACAGACCCTTTGGCACATCAAAAATATTCACTAGAGCTCAAAGAGTAATTGAATCAAAATCACACTATGAATGGACGCAATTAGCAAATCACAAAGCTGCATTTTTTTAAGTACCAGAATTTCCACACACAAAAAAAATCTCCTGTCTTCTTCTGCATAAAAACTGCTAACCCTGTAGTTTAAATCTGTACAAACATGTTCTGAAATATGATTCTTGTATTAGCTTGTCAGTTCATATTTTTGTCAATTCATCTCACAAAATTTGACCTACTAAAAAGTATACCATGATCAGAGAGAATTCTAATGCCAACTGTTCTGCATTATTTTTGCATTGATACTTTGCAGCTGATGCCATCAACATTCCCTGGGGGTGTGATGCTAATTGTAGGAACTGCTCTGTCTGAATCTCTGCACTTTGTTTTAACTAATCTAACCATAAAGAACTGACTTAGCTGGAACTACAACAGGTGAGCGGATATGTGCTCTTAAACAAGTCTTACACATAAAATTACAGTCACAAGCTAGCTAGCATTAGCCAACTGTTTTTCAGTCAGTCACGCTCACCTTTGTTGTTAAAACAGCAATACCATAAACATAAGATAAGATATGCCTTTATTAGTCTCACAGTGGGGAAATTCCAGTATTGCACCGCACAGTTAAAGAACAGACGGAAAATGGTACATGCAGTAAAACAAGATAATAGATAAATAGCTTAAATAATTTAAAAAATAGACTTAAAAATAATCTAAAAATAGACTGTAATGTAACATCTCCGTAAAGTGACTTGACTCTCTGTGATGCTGCTGCTCCAGCAGACCACACCGTACAGGATGGCTGATGCCACCAGAGTCATAGAAGGTCTTCAGGAGTGGCCCTCTCACTCTGAAAGACCTGAGTCTCCTCAGGAGATAGAGCCTCTGGCTCGGGCCCTTCCTGTACAGTGCGTCTGTGTTGTGAGTCCAGTCCAGTTTGTTGTTCAGGTGAACACCCAGGTACTTGTACAAGTCCACTCTCTCAATGTCCCTTCCCTGGATGTTCACTGAGGGGGCAGTAGAGTGGCGTCTGCGGAAGTCCACCACCATCTCCTTCGTCTTCTCTGCACTGACGATGAGGTGGTTCTGCTGACACCAGTTCACAAAGTCCTGTGTTAGTCCTCTGTACTCCACATCGTCATCTTCCTTGATGAGGCCAATGATGGCAGAGTCATCAGAGAACTTCTGCAGGACACAGCTGTCCGTGTTGTGTCTGAAGTCTGCAGTGTAAAGGGTGAAAAGAAAGGGCGCGAGGACAGTGCCCTGGGGCGCCCCCACACTACAGGTCATGAGATTAGACACGCAGTTCTTGGCTCTCACAAACTGGGGCCGGTTTGTGAGATAGTCCAGGATCCAGTCTGCCAGGTCACAGCACACCCCGGCGGTCTCCAGCTTGTCCCTCAGGAGCAGTGGCTGGATGGTGTTGAAAGCACTGGAGAAGTCAAAGAAGAGAATCCTCACAGTGCTGCCGGGGTTCTCCAGGTGAGACAGTGAGCGGTGCAGCAGGTAGAAATCACATTCGTACTCGATCCCAGGCTCCTGAAAATGTGTTGGCTAAATCCATTTTCTGTTTTTTCTTTAGTTTTATCTTAAAACTTTTTTGGCTGTGTTTACTAACTGCTGAACATTCCACCATAGAGATAAATGCAGAACGCCCCCAGCATGATATCACTGCAAAGTATTAACATACCTCTATGGGAGATTTGCTATTTTTGAAAAACCTTATTATTTCTTTGGGATTGGCTCTACAAACTTGTCATATTAATCTCATGGCATTAAGTCCTTTCAATTCACAACAATCACATCTTTAAAGTTGAATAAATGCATCACTTTCTGGAGCTATTGTGAAACTTTATTTATGCTGACAAAGTTGCTGACGACTTTTTTCTTTTATGAGAATTGTTCAAGTAGAGAGATATTAACCATAAACCAGATTAACATATCTGCAATTTGACAGTTAAACGGAAAATTCCACCATAGACTTCTGATCCGTCTCGAGCTCAGTTTAAATTATAGGGATTCTACAATGTGTTGATGTCACGATGTGTCACTGAATGTTTTAATCTGCATTGACAAACAGAAAAGGCACAACAGGAAAGCTGGGGGATTTTCCATTAAACACTCATGGTCCATCCCATCAACGGCTCAAGTCAATGCGACACTTTCACTATGAAGACACTTGATACCAGGGATGTCAGGATTATTATTAATATTTCTGAAGCAAAATTAAGTAATTTCTATTCAATTGATTCTGTACAAAAGTACAATTCATCTGTTAAGTGTTTTTCTATCTGTCTGTTTATGTTGCATTAACTTTATTATAGCATTCAAAAAGTCTGATTTCATAAACCAGATCATACACTAACAATTTAGATCACAGAAATTAAAGTGAAGGATTTCACTGTTGTTTGGTTGTGGTGTCAATAATGGTAAATAACGGTACTTCTACTTGTTAAATCACGGTACTTCTTCTCACAATATCATTATTAATGTTATTAATAGACACTAAAGGTGTTACTAATGATTATTTTAGTAGTCAACAAGTCAAATGATTACTTCTATTATACACTGAGACTTTTTGAACACATTTTTACCTAATACATGTTGAAATATGGAAGGATTTTTTTAACACTGTCACTGTCTTTGTTATAAAATGTCTTTTCGTATGTGTTTTAGTCTGCAGTCCAGATAACAATGATGATTACCAAAATACAATTAGTTGTTATAGTCGACTAGTCACAAGTCACTCTTAGTCAATTAATTGTTACAGCCATAATCGATACTAAACCATATCTGAATGAGCGGTGCAAGAAACACACTGTTCAAATCATTTCATATTGTCAACATAAAGCTTTTGTCACTTGTAGAGTTACTCACAGTGGGAAGAGGAACCACAGCTTTTACTTAAATAGGGGTACTGTTGTACTGTCAAACTAATTAGTTTCTTCAAGTAACACTGCAGATGAACCTGAGAATGACCCACTTCTGGCAGCAGGATCACCACAAGTTATGCATTCAGAAACATCAAAAAACTGATTTACAAAAACTGTCTTCACAAGATTCTGCTAGTCGTGATAAAGAACTCAACTGTCATAACAGGATATTTTAGTAAAAGATATAAAGTTACTCACTGTCATGTTGTTTGTCATGTTGCTCCCCTGATTAACATTGTGGTTTGTGATATTGATCAGTTTATATTGTTTATCTCATTTGATTATTCCAGACTTTTGAAAACAAAAACAACAATTAACAGATAAATGTGGCACCTCTTTCTTTAAACTGCTATTTACGATATTTGGAAATATTTCCTCGTGACCGTAACAATAAAGTGCATTAGTGGAGTAGCATCAAAGAGAAGCTAATTGCTAACTCCACTCGACTTTATGTGAAACATTTTATGAAAAACACAAACACCGACCTGCGAAACAAGCCCGCACCGTCCTCAGCTTGTCTCTCGGCGTGAAATTAAATGTATAAAGCTCAGATTTTCCTTTTATAAGAAAAGAAAACTGAGACTAACTCGCTATATAAACAGAATCACAACACATTCAGAAACTTCCGGAAGTACGCCCCGCCCACTCCAGTCTCAGCCAATAGAAGCACAGAGAAGTTTCTGAGCGGTGTCCAATCAGAGCAGTTCAAATCCGGTTTTTTTCCAGATTGGATATTCACTTTCCGAGATCTCATGAAAGCAGCAACAGTTGTGCAGATCGGACCCAGATTGGTGAAGACCAAAGCCTGATATTATCGAGTTTATCAGGGCAAAGGCATTATGGGGGCCTACTGTATCATTTAATATTAATTTAGAACCGTAAGCTACTGTGAGACCAAAATGACAAACAGCTCATTTTGAGTTTTCACATGTATTTATTTATTTATTGTCACAGAGCTGGTCACTTTTACAAACCGTTTTTTTTTTTTTTAATATAACTCATTAATAGTCACACAAAGAAGGCACCTGTGCATTGGCTTAGATAACCACAATGGTTCGTTCTTTGACCATGTGACTCCACTTAAAATACAACTGCATGTGAGTTCATGCAAAAACAATTTATACAAAAAATTACTAGAAAAAAGTAGATTTATGGAAAAAGGCAGGTTAATCACAGGATTTGCTCCCAAGTCTTCAGTCCTCACTTCTTCTTTCTGCTGTTTTGCATATCATTTTTTATACTGTAAATAAAATAATCGACTAATGCACATTTTGGTCGATTAAGACAGCATAGGGCTACTAAAACAAGTCATATTTGAATGATAGAATGATCTGTACAATCAGTAGAGCTACTTGGAATGTGTTAACATGAATACAGTAAAGCTTCAGTCATGCTCTATACAGCTGAATGGTTTCTGTTTGTGTCAGTTCAAGTGTCTTCAGAGATTAGTCTTATGGATTTTTATATGTGTATTTAGGTTACTCTTGTGGGAAAATGCTTTATTGCAGATGGAACAACCGAATGGTTTCTCCCCTGTGTGCTGTCTCATATGGTATTTCAGTCCGTCGGCTTTGGCAAATTCTTTATTACAGATAGAACAGCTGAATGGTTTTTCGCCTGTATGCGTTCTCCTGTGAGCATTTAGATTACCTATCTGAGAAAATGTCTTATTGCAGATGGAACAGCTGAAAGGTTTCTCCCCTGTGTGCTGCCTCATATGACGATTCAATCCAGACAAATGGGCAAATTCTTTGTTACAGATGGAACAGCTGAATGTTTTCTCACCTGTGTGTGTCCTTCTGTGAGCATTTAGAGCACCCACCTGGGTAAATGTTTTGTTACAGGTTAAACAGCTGTAAGGCTTCTCTCCTGTGTGCGTTCTTATATGTAAACTAAGACTAGATTCAGTGGGAAATGTCTTATTGCAGGTTGAACAACTAAATGTGTTCTCCCCTGTGTGCAGACTCATATGGCGCTTCAGTCCGATGAGTTGGGTGTATTCTTTCTCACAGATGGGACAGCTGAATTTCTCACCAGTGTGCAGTCTCATATGGCGATTCAGTCCACCGACTTGGTTAAACTCTCTCTTACAGAAAGAACAGCTGAATGGTTTTTCGCCTGTGTGTGTTCTTCTGTGAGCATTTAGAGAACCAATGGTGGTAAATGTTTTGTTACAGGTTGAACAACCGTAAGGCTTCTCCCCTGTGTGTGATCTTATATGTACATTTAAATCATATTTTGTGGAAAATGTCTTATTACAAATAGAACAACTAAAAGGTCTCTCTCCTGTGTGAATTCTAATGTGTCGTTCTAAACTCTGTTTAGTCCCTTTTATTGTCTTTGTACAAAAAGGGCACTGCTGCGTCTTGCCTTCAGCTCCTTCGGCTGTTCTAGACTTGTTTCCATTGTTCACAGTAGTACTGGTCTCTGGTGTAGACTTGTATTCAGGGGACAGCCCGGAGTTTTGCGCAGCTCGGTCTTGGTTGTCATGGTCGTCATCATCTGAATAACTAAATGGAGCTCCACAGTCTTCATCCTTGTCAGGATCAGAAGAGTGCTCCGTGTCTCCCTCAGGCTCTGAGTGCAACAGTCGCTCTGCGCTGATATCCTCTCCCTGTGTCTCCTCTTTGGGCTGAGCTTGTTGAAGTGAGAACTCTTCTGTTTTTACACAAACAGCAAAAGATTCTGGGACACAACTGAAAAAACATGAAAATAGAATCATGTAAATCTAATATTAAGTTTTTAATATTTAATTTGGGTTAAGTAAACATCAGTTTAATGCATTTAAATGGCGGATCTTACACTGGTAACGGCTCTTCCTCCTGTTTGACGCTCGGTTCCTCTGGCTCCTCTTTAATCTGTAAAATCTCTGGGATTTCCTGCTTCAGATCCTGGTCCAGACCAAGCTCAGGACTCGATAAGGATTCCACTTTCAGCTTCTTCTCTGCATCTGTGAGAATGAAGCCGTCGAGAAAAGGTTTGGGCAATGGCCGCTTCTTTGGGGTTGCCATGGGCACCAATAGACTGAAAAATAAAACAAATAATAAGGATCCAAGCATTAACAATAAATGTAATAATAAATGCAACATTTCTTCTTGAAACGTAAAGAAGGAAATAGGATTTTAAATTTAACTTGTCGTCCCTCGTATGGCTATACCATATCATTTCATAAAGTTGTATTTCATCCCTATGGGTTTTTGTCACTTGTAGACTTACTCAAAGTAAGATGAGCTAGAGTATTGTTACACTGTAAAATACAAAAGATTGTAATTGGTTTAACAGGTATACACATTTCAAAATTTGCCCTCCCCCATTTTTAAGTCAATGGGCCCAGCTCAATGGCACATGTCTCTAGTTTAGCCTTTAGGGCAGTCCTGAGTGAAGTCGTGTAGTACTTGAACTGGCAGGGGCCACTGAAGGTAGCACACCAGACCAGAAAAAAGATTTACACAGTTTACATAAGACATGACTAGGAACAGTAGATAATGAGAGTTGTTTAGAAGCAAGAGTTGTTTTCGTATTTAGTTCCGCTTTAAGTCATGTCGTCGTGCTTGGTACCACATAAAGCCTATGTCTGTGTTTATAATTGTTTAAGAGTGGAGACAGAGCAGCTCTACCACAGTAAAATGCCTTTTTATCCCTCGCGTCACTACTTCCTGTCCAACTGTAGGCCCCATCCCTATGAGCTTTTTGCTGAGTCGAGCTAAAATGAATGAAAACATATTTAAGACAGCGAATAGCGAGCTGGAGGATTTCACAGACAACATGTCAGAGACTAAACAAATGAGATGACTACATCACCGGAGGACAATTGCGTGTTTGGAAAGAGAAGGTGTTTGACTTAATGCTAACGCTAATGCTAATTTTAAGACGCAAAAACATTAAAACAACGCCACCAACTAAGCAATCTACAAGTAATCTACATATAAAAACCGGATAATCATCATTTTATCATCAATCATTCTAATAGTCCCATTTTTGTAATGCTTTTAATAACAATTTGCATTAGCTTTGAAACACAGTGAGCTAGCCATTTGTTAGAGTCCAAGGAGAGAACTGCTAATCCCACTCGACTTTATGTTAAAAAAAGAAAAACTTAACAAGATGAAAACCACAGGCACCGACCTCCAAAACAAGCCCGCGCACGTCCTCGGGTTGCCTCTCGGTGTGAAATTAAATCTATGAAGCTTCGATTGTCCTTTTATAAACGGAGAAAAGTAAGACCAACTCGTGATATGAACAGAACCACAACACAAGCCGAAACTTCCGGGATCATATCCCGCCCACTCTAGTCTCAGCCAATAGGAACACGGAGAAGTTTCTGACTAACCAATCAGAGCAGAGAAACTGTGGGTCTTGGACTGGCTCCGTGCAGCGCGCTTCTGTTTCGGGACAGTCTCTTTGAGGTTAGCTCAGAGCTAAAGCTAAAAAGGTTTGTAAAAATGTCTAAAGGCAAAGCGCTGAGAGCGGTGACAGAGAAGCGGCTGACTGCAGCGGGATATGAGGAGGACCAGAGGAAACGGGGGCTTCTGGAGTCGGTGCTGAGCCCCAGAGTCGTGCTACTCCGGGCTGGTGTTCAGACGAGTCCCTTATCGAGTCCTGGGCCCGGTCTTAATCATAGTCTGAAGCAGGAAATCCCAGAGATTTCAGTGATTAAAGAGGAGCCAGAGGAACATAGCGTCAAACAGGAGGAACTGAGCATCAAACAGGAGGAGGACACCGTCAAACAAGAGGAAGAGCAGCTCCCAGTGTAAGCGCCATCATTAAACCCATAGAACTGATGTTTACTAACACTGAAATTAGGGGGTCATCTCTATGTCCCCACAGTTGCTTGAAAGTTTTGAAAAAAGGCCCTGGGGCTTAGTTTAGACATTTTTGGTCAACTAACGACATGTCCTGATCATTTTGTTCACAAAAAGAGGGGCGTGCTAACAGTCCTTAACTATTGTGTATCTCTGTATCTGACCAAAACTGCACTTACAAGACTACACCTGCACGGGAGTTCATGCAAAAGCAACTATTTATGCAGAAAAAAACATTAGGAATCGGTGTATTTATATAAAGACAGATTAAACTTGAGAATCTACCTTTTAAAATGTATACATACAAAAAATACCATATCTTTAGCTAACTAATTTACCCACTTCTCCCCTCTGCCATTGTCCCATATAAATCTTTATAATCTAAATAAAATGATTAGTTGACTAATACAAATTTTGGTAGACTAAGTCACCATCAACTGATTAATCAATTTAAACAACTAAAGGTCTACAGCACTAGAAATTATATTAACATAATCCTGTTTGATCATTTTCAGGTGTGTCCTGGAGTCCAGTGTTGTGAGTTTGAAGACAGAGGAGCCCTCACTGTTTCAACAAACTGAGCCCAGAGAGAAAACACAGGAAGAGGACATTGGCATTTGCACTGTTGCCGTCTCTCCATTAGCATTGACACTTTGCTCCTATAGTGACAGGATAACGACAGTGCGAGTCATCATTCCTACTTCAGCTCCAAGTCAAAGCACATCTGAGAAACAGGTTTTAAGGGAGAATTCTGTGTCTTCTCTCCAACAAAACCCTTTTGCAAAACGTTCAATTGAAGAACAGAAGAGAGTGATAGAGCTTGGACCGGACCAGCCAGATTTGTGTCTGCAGCAGAGGAGTGGAGATCGCGGGCGCACATATGTGAGAGGATTCTCCCGTAGCTCTTATGAGAAGAGGAACTGGCTAACAGGATGCAATGTAAAGAACGCATTTTTTTGTTTTCCATGTTTGCTTTTTAATTGTACAGGAACCGAAACAACGTGGACTTCTACAGGCGTTAGCGACTTGAGACATCTGTCAGAAAAGTGTAAACGCCACGACAATTGCCGTAGCCATGTAGATAACTGTTTTCGGCTAAGTGTTTTTGGTCGTACTAACATAGCGGCGCAATCGGGCGAAGGATACAGAGCTAGTGTACAAAAACATAATGAAGAGGTCACCAAAAACAGGCATATACTTTCACGAATCATTGACCGTGTTAAGTTTTGTGGAGCATTTGAAGTAGCCTCACATGGTCAAGACAAATCGGAATCTTCTAATATTCATAATATATTCCATCATAGCCTTGTGGATTTTGTTTCTTCTCCTGATGCAGTTTTGAAAGAGCACATTGACAATTCCACTGTGTTTAATGGTATGTCCAAAACCATTGAAAATGAACTGTTGGACTGCATGCTTTCAGTAACAAGGGATGAGATTGTAAGACAAATAAAAGACAGTGATTTTGTTTCTATACAGGTAAATGAGACCACAGATATGTCTATGCAGTCTCACCTTGTTCTTCTGCTACGCTACCTGGACAAAATGCACCAGGTCCATGAACGTTTTTTTACTTTTATCAAATTGCAATCTGCCACAGCTGAATCTATCACTGCTGCACTGGAGGAACAGCTAGCAACTGTCCTCCCAGATCAGAAAGACAAGCTCATCTCCCAGTCTTACAATGGAGTCAGTCTGATGGGGATTCAGAGGAGAATACAGGAGCAATACCCGAATGCACACAACATCCACTGCTACGCTCACCAACTCGATTCAATCACGAGACAGGCCACTGCACACATTCCACAAGCCTGTGTATTCTTTTCTGACCTCGATGGATTTGAACGTTTTTTTTCCAAATCTCCAAAGCGCACCTGTGTCCTTATTGAAGCGTTGGTCCATAGGTTGCACACTTCTGACCACATCCGATGGAATACTCGGGCTGTGAATACTGTGTTTGAGAACAAGGAGGAGCTCATTCGATGCTTTGAGAAGATCAGAGACTGTGGGGACTTTGACGCAGACACGGAGCAGGAGGCAGAAGCTTTGGGAATGCTGCTGGAAAGTACAGATTTTACCTTTTTTCTGCAACTGTTTTATCAAATCTTGCCTCATGTGGATGTCCTGTATTCTAAGCTTCAGAAGAAGGACATGGACTGCTTCCACATCAAACAGAGCATCCAGCAATTTGAAGAGGGCATACAAAAAATAAGGTAATTAATAAATTGCAGGGACATCATGCCGGCCGGTTAAGCAAATAGGCCTATGTCTATGGACTTGTTCAACAGCACAAATCAGCTCACCTGTTGTAGTTCCAGCTAAGTTTGTTCTTTATAGTCAGATAATGTTAAAACAAAGCTCAGAGGAAAGACTAACTTAAGTAACAGAGCTTCAGACAGAGCAGTCCATCTACTTAGCTCCACCTTCCCAGGGAGTGTTGAAGACATTAACTGCAAAGTATCAATAGGTTGTGTTCAGGTGATATCAGCACATTGTTAAATCTCTATGGTTAAGACAGAGCTGGAGGACAGGTCAAAATTTTAAAGTGGAATTTGATGTTTGACTGTCAGATTACAGATTTGTTGACCCGGTTTAGGATTAATATCTGTGTAAGTACTGGACCTATCTATATGAAACAAAAACAGGCACAAAGTTCAGTTTCCTCTCTATCAGCACAAATAAACAAAACATCTTTTTTGCCAATAGCTTCAGAAATTGGTGCCAAACTGTCCTGTCACGATAACACATTTT
Source organism: Periophthalmus magnuspinnatus (assembly GCF_009829125.3). Taxonomy (NCBI): domain Eukaryota; kingdom Metazoa; phylum Chordata; class Actinopteri; order Gobiiformes; family Gobiidae; genus Periophthalmus; species Periophthalmus magnuspinnatus. The sequence continues at coordinate 13,611,555 of NC_047140.1, forward strand.
TAAGTACGATAAATTGCTAAAGAAAAATATCCAGATAAAGAAAGATAATCCCAGTAAACTTGTTTCGAAGTGAACCATATTGTAAACAAACATGCCAGCAATACCTAAATAGCTCAATTAATCGCATTGTAGATATTTATTATTTGGCAATGTTCAGCTCAAATGTTACCAAAAAGATTAATACTACAAAACATCTCTGTTAGTGTAAAGAAAAGTTCACATGGTATTTTTGAGCAAAAATGTATTGTTCTTTCTATCATATCTTGAACGATAAGTCGATATCGTGATGGACCTAACGCCAAATAGTCAACAGCAAAGATGTGATTGTTGTCAGTTGAAAGGAGAGCCATGAGATCAATATGACAAGTTTGTGGACCCAATCCCAAATTAATAATATTAAGCTTCAGTGTTTGAGGATTTCTATTTTTTATATATCTTTCAAAAACAGTGAATCTCCCATAGTGTTACATAGGTCTCCATCCATACCTCCATCTGAAATTTTAGAACGTGAACAAAACCTATTCTGTCTTGTTATTATTCACGTTGAATGCTTATTTACACTACAACAATTGACCTTCTCAGAGACTCCGTTCATTCAGTTGCTGAGGAGCAGAGCAGTGGAGCTCAGCCAGAGAAGAGGCCTCGAATGATTGATCCAGAGGAGCATGGCAAAACTGCAGAAGAGGTGAGTCAATGCTTAGAACAATGGCTCTCAAACGTAGTACCACCAGATCTCAACCAGGTCGATAATTGTACTATTCGAGATTCAAATTGACCAAGGGAGGACCAAAAAGAGGAAAAAATTGCCTATAAATTAAGCAACTGTGGAGGATCTTGCATACTCCCAGTAATAGCTCTACACGTACCACAGTTTGAGAAACATTGGGTTAGATATGTTAACCCAATGTTAACATATGTTCAATATATTATTGTGTATTGTGAATTTGCTTAGTTAAAAAAAAAACTTCTCGAGAAACACTACATTACTTACCTGGCCAGCCAAGAATACGCACTTCCCCACTACTTTAACTAAGTTACATTTATTTTTGTATAGCCCAAAAGCACAAAAACAGAACAGAGTGCAGATGTGTCCAGGATTAAACAAGGACTGAACCTTTTCTACATAAAAAAAATCTGCTAACCCTGCAGTTTAGATCTGTAGAAACATGTCTCTGCAATGTGATTCTTGTATTAGTTTGTCAGTTCATATTTTGGTCTTTTTGTTAATTCTTCTGGATTTGTTTATATGCTTGTCAGAAATATCCACTATTATAATTCCCCAAATATTTTTCACTCCGTTTCTAATTCAGAAATGTATTATATTATTCACAATGTCTCTGTGTATACATGTTTGTTTAATAGAGTATTTTCTGGTTTTTTTTTTAGATTTGTGACGCCGTTTTGAGGCACATCACAGAGCGCTTTTCCTTCACAGACCATCTCATTGCTGCGACCCTGCTTAGATCTGACAGGTTTGAGGAGTATAACAGGACCCTCCCTGAGCAGGCTCTATGTGTCACCTTAAAGGCCTACCCCTGCCTCACTGCAAACAGACTGAAGACCGAGCTAAGTGTCATCTACAGCAAAGAGGACCTAAGAGTCTGTCCGGGAGCCATAGATTTGATTCACGTCTTTGCTGAGAATAACCTATTGGACGTTTTTCAGGAAACTGTAAAATTGTTAAAAATCGTGATCACTACACCCATGACCACTGCAGAAGCTGAGAGATGCTGCTCCACTTTGAAAAGGGTCAAAACATTCCTCACAAACTCCATGAACCAGGACAGACTGAACGCACTGGCGATGCTGTTCATGGAAAACCAACTGATAACCCACATGTGGGACTTTAATCAAAGGGTCATTGAGAAATTTGCTTGCCAGAAGGACAGAAGTGCAAAATTCTTGTACAAGTAGAGTGGAGAATGTGAAAATGGTTAAGCATTAAAGAAACAATACCTGATTTTTATTTATTCTAGTCAAGATAAATGTTCTTTACATCATGCATTGTGTGGTAAAAGCTGCTAAATAAGAAAACAATAGGCCCTTTTCACGCTGGTGCCTGGATAGTTCCGGTTCCCTAAAAATGGCAGATCCAGATTTCCTGCTTCATTCATTCTCTGAGGATTCAGCCAAATGGACAGCGAGCTACAGATGGATAATCACAGACATCTGATGTTAAAATAGCTATAAAATACTATCTGCATTATCTGCTTGTCGTTAGGTGTATTTTTAAGTTTTTATGCTCTATTTCAGATTGAATTAGCATTAGCTTCAAGATACAAATACCCACTTTTATAAACATATAAGTTTGTTCCAGTCAAGTATTTACCTCAAAGTAAAGGTCTTAATACGCTGTCTGTGATCATTCGTCCTTCTGCATCTTGATATTTAAATGCTTTATTTTAGCAATACTTGGCTAAAACCTCAGAGAATGAATGGAGGGGTGAGTGAGGATCCGCATTTCTGAGAGTTGTGCATATTCAAGAGTGACAAAGCAAATAGTAGGTGAGAACTATAAGGAAACAACTGCATGACACGATCCCAGACACTTCTCTGTCATGGTGCAAGGTGGAGTACAGCAACAAAACTGACATGAAACCACAGCATTTTGACAATTAAACATGTGCAAATGTGTAAAAAAAAAACTGTCCCTTCTCAGTCACCACTTTTTAAAAGCTTAATATTGGCATCAGCAAATATTGGGTATTGGACACAACAGCAACACAGATATTGGATATCTGTATCGGCTCAAAATATTCATATCGGAACATCCCTGTTACCAAAATAGATCATTTCTGCTAATATCTATTTGATGGAGCCTTGATGGGGTGTAATAAAACATATTAAGAGTTTTGTATTTAATAGACGTACTCAAGACTTCTCTGACAAACCCCCATGTGTCCTCTTCATAGGTACGACTGAAATGTGTCTCCCATATAGTTTTAAAAGAACTCTATGTAACATCTTGATTTTAAATTTCATAAGCATGGCCTATGTGTCCTCAGATACAAGGTACACATGCTCAAATATACCTTTTACTGATAACAACTGTAATATTGATTTAATCTTAATTACAAAAACACTGGGCATAGCACCAGAGAGCAGAATGAGCTTCACATGAGTCTCATTTGGGTTGCAAGTTTCAATGCTGAAAACCAGTTGGATTAAAACTTATCAGATATGAATGGTCACAACCTAAACCCCAGCACCTGCAACCAATCATTAATCAGTGCTAGTGCAGCCTCTGCAGCTCAGTGAGTGAATTCTGGAGGTTCTGAGCTTTCGCATGAGGCCTGTCCATAAACTGAGAATGACAAAAAGGCTTTGCTGAGTGATGGGGGAAGAAATGATCTCTTCCATCAACAACTTTAGATGTCCCTTCAAACTGTCTCATTTGAAGAGATTTCCAAAAGTGAAGACTATGTCCCTCTACACAGAATATTTCCTTGACGGTTTTGGAGGAGGGTTTCAGACGACATCATAACATTCTATAGGCCAATAATGGAGCTCAACTGTGACCACCCACTCCGATTCCGTAAGTAAATTTTCATTTTTCCCATAGACAAAAAAATCAAATATGAAGAGTTCAAAGCATCATGGAGGCTAACCAGCTATGTGGTAACTAATATCCATAATGTGGTTGTTTTAAGTCCAAAAAGCACATGTGCAAAATGCAAAATTCAGCTAAATGCTTTAATAACTTTGCTGCTTCTTAAATTAAAAAAAAAAAGGTAATGTGATTACGTAGCTGATTCTGCGTGAGCAATCATATATATATATGTATATATAATTTGTTGTTGTATTATTGTCCCTTTCGTTCTACAATTTGAGGTGGTCAGCCTAGCTTTGTCTGAGATTAGATTTATTTGTGGATTCTTCTGTGACGATTTAGATTACACTTCCGAGCAAATGTTTTATTACAGATGGAACAGCTGAATGGTTTCTCCCCTGTGTGCAGTACCATATGGCGTTTCAGTGCAAATGGTTGTGGGAACTCTTTCTTACAGATGGAACAGCTGAAGGGTTTTTCACCTGTATGCGTTCTGCTGTGAGCATTTAGAGTACCCAGGTGAGAAAATGTTTTGTTACAGGTTGAACAGCTGTAAGGTTTCTCTCCTGTATGCTTTCTTGTATGTGAAAGTAGATTAGATTTACAGGAAAACGTCTTATTGCAGGTTGAACAGCTGAATGGTTTTTCACCTGTATGTGTTTTTCTGTGAGTATTCAAAGACCCAATATAAGAAAATGTTTTGTTACAGGCTGTGCAGCTGTAAGGTCTCTCGCCTGTGTGCGATCGGGCATGTGCACATAAATCGGATTTTGTGGAAAATGCATTATTGCAGGTTGAACAGCTGTAAGGTTTCTCTCCTGTGTGCGTTCTTAAGTGAACATGTAGATTAAACTTGGTGGAAAATGTTTTATCACAGGTTGAACAGCTAAATGGTTTCTCCCCTGTGTGCTGATTCATGTGGCGTTTCAATCCAGTGACTTCACTAAATTCTTTGTTACAGATGGAACAGCTGAATGGTTTTTCACCTGTGTGTGTTCTTTTGTGTGCTTTCAGAGCACCCACCTGGGAAAATGTTTTGTTACAGTCTGAACAGCTGTAAGGTTTCTCTCCTGTGTGTGTTCTTATATGTACACGTAGCTGAGACTTTGTGGTAAATGTCTTATTGCAGGTTGAACAGCTGAAAGGTTTCTCTCCTGTGTGAATTCTAATGTGTCTTAGTAAACTCTGTTTACTCCCTTTTATTCCCTTTTTACAAAAAGGGCACTGGTGTGTCTTGGTTTCAGCTCCTTCAGTTGTCCTTGACTTGTCTCCATTGTTCACAGTGGCACTGGTCTCTGGTGCAGACTTGTATTTGGGGGATAGCCCTGACTTTTGTTTTGCCTGGTCTTTGTTGTTGCAGTCTTCATCATCTGAACAGCTGAATGGAGCTCTCCAGTCTTCATCATTGTCAGTGTCAGAAGAGTGCTCTGTGTCTCCTTCAGTCTCTGAGTTAAACTGTGGCTGTGCGCTGATGTCCTCTCCATGTGTCTCCTCTTTAGGCTCAGTTTGTTCTTCTGTCTTCACAGCAACAGCAAAAGATTCTGGGACACATCTGAAAAACATTAAAACAGGATGATGTAAATCTAATCCAGAGGTGGGACAAATTCTTAAGTCTCTGGCTTTTTTTTTTTTTGTATAAAAAGAAATAGATCTCATGATCTCATGTCAATGTCTCAAATCTGGCTGCACTAGAACTGAAATGGGAAAGAAAATGTGTTATTTTGCTTCTAACAAATGGAATACACATCAAGGACATGCAAAACTGGATATACTGGTGCCACAAATGCATTTTAATAACCTGGTGATAAACATTTATAATCACATCTGCACCGGTTTTAAAATGTTTTCAATGTTTTGTTTGTACTAAATTGTAACAGGTCCCCCATGAAAAAAAAGATTCTGGTACGCTCATTGGGCTCTCACTATATAAAAAAAGATAAATGAAATGAAAAAACACTAAGTCCTGTACCTATATATGGTGACTCGCAAGGACTTAAATATTGAATACAACTTATATTCACATTATATGATTCTTCTAATCTGCCACATTCAAAACATCCTGGTCTGAAATTTTTTATCCACTGTAGAAGAGAGATTTCTAAACACATTTATTTTTTGAGGAGAAACATCACGTTGACTCAAGTCACAGGACTCAGGTCCAAGTCGCATCCCAAGTCTGAGTCCATTCTATGAAGTCTTGTCTCAAAATAGTGACTCAGGTCTGATCTGATCAGTGTCTGTAAACATCACTTGTTTAAATTAGGGCTGTCCAAACATTTTTCACATAGGGCGACACACTGAAACAAAGAGACACAGATTGATGGTCAATAAGTAATTTAGATAAATGCATATTACACAGCTTTGACAGAGGCACTGTGCCTTTAATAAGACTTAAACTGTTACTATTGGGTCTGACTCATAATGCAATGTCGTGGTATTAAGGCACTGATGTATTAGATTTATTCAAATGTGTAGCAAAAATGACCGCCTATGACTATTTGGGCCAGTTCAGTAGGAGGTCTGAGGGCCAACAATAATTGGTCTGAGGGCCCCTGGGTCATAGTTTGGACAGCCCTGGTTTAAATGGCGGAGCTTACACTGGTAACGGCTCTTCCTCCTGTTTGACGCTCTGTTCCTCTGGCTCCTCTTTAATCTGTGAAATTTCTGGGGTTTCCTGCTTCAGACCATCGTTCAGACCATCGTTCAGACCGGGCCCAGGACTCGATAAGGGACTCGTCTGAACACCCGCCCGGAGCAGCGCGACTTTTGGGCTCAGCACCGACTCCAGGAACCCCTGTTTCCTCTGGTTCTCCTCTTTAGAGCGGCTCAGATCCTCTTCATACTGCGCTGAAGACAGACGCTCCTTTATTAGAGTTCTCGGCGCTTGGCCTTTAGACATTTTACAAACCTTTTTAGCTTTAGCTCCGAGCTAATCACAAAGAGACTGTCCTGAAACAGGAGCGCGCTGCACGGAGCCTGTCCAAGACCCTCGGTTTCTCTGCTCTGATTGGTTGTTCAGAAACTTCTCCGTGTTCCTATTGGCTGGGACTGGAGGGGGCGGGACATGTTCCCGGAAGTTTGTGCGTGTGTTGTGATTGTGTTCATATATCACAGGCTCAATCGTCTCCTCTGATAAAAGGACAATCTCAGCTGTGTAGATTTCACTTCACACCGAGAGACAAACTGAGGACGTGCGTGGGCGTGTTTGTAGGTCTGTATTTGAGGTTTTCAGTTTGTTTATTAAGTCAAGTCGAGTGTAGTTAGCAGTTAGCTTCACTTTGATGCTAACAAAGAAAAGTGAATAGTTTAAAGAAAAGTGCGCCACATTTAATTGTTAATTGTTGATTTTTTTCCAAAGGTCTAGAATAAGAAAATAAGAGAATATGTCATTATCATTTTGTGCATATCTTATTAATAATTTAACAGCTTGTACATTTATTGTCTGATTTGACAGAGACAGTATTTAGCCGTTATAAACTTTTTTGTCAGTTTGTTTATGTAAAATAACATCACTCCTGCTGCAGAAGGAGGATGTACTCAGTCACATATACAAACTTTTACTGTGGCTTGAGTGATACAGTGTACAATATAACACTGCTCTTGAGTAAAATTCTCATCATCCCATTATGAGTAAGTTTACAAGTGATAAAAAGTTAAGTTACGGGTGAACTACGTTTCTCTGAATCAGGATGATTCAGATGGAGCTTTATCAGTGGATATGCCACAGGCCTCGGATGGGCCACTTGAAGGGGAAATAATTGAAGAGATTTTCCAGTTTAAACATGCACATTTAAAATGCACACACTTGCCAGATTACCTTGAATGATGGATTGATCAAAATTGGGTCATTTTGTTCATTGCAGTGACATTACACTGGCAGCATTTACCATGGCCACACAATGCACACATTAGTAAACACAGCCTGATAAGGTTTAAGATCTAAGACTTAAAACTAAATACTAAATTAATGTACCGGTAAACAACAAATATCCAGGAGCCTGTAATCAGTGTCTGTGGTCATGTTTAAGTGTTTCATTTTCAGTGACTAACTGAAAAACTGTTTGATAATGCTAGCCAGCCTGTGACTAATGTAATGTGAGAGAGACTTGTTTACAAAATCAACTCACTTATTGTATGGTCAGATTATATTTAACAGAGCTTCAGACAGAACAATGCCTCCAGTTAGCTTCACCAGTATGTATTGCCACCCAACATTGTAACCCAACACAGCCCACACTCTCTGTCTCTCCCTCTTAACAATCTAGACCTAATTTACCTATTGTATGGCTAATACAACAGTTCCATAATAATGTGATTGTCCAGTTTGAAGAACTGGCGAGAACTGTGTCCTGTAGGCAGCTCCTGCACTGCAGTAGTGTGGGATCGCTAGAAAAGCAGCAAATAGGCTGTATGAGGAAAATATGCCACTGTTTCCTTTCAGATTTGCTTGTTTCGATTCTCATAAATGTGGCAATTTTGCTAGAAAAAACAAGCACTTTTTCCTCACAGATTTCTGAGTTTAAAGTGGAGTAAACACCAAAACTCTTCCCACAACTACATTGCAAATAGACTGGGCAGTACCTGGAGGACTGAAGAAGAGAGTGAGAGGGGTGGAGGGGCAGGGTCTGGAGGTATAAGGAACAGCGTGATTGGTCTAACAGGTGTCCACTTCAAACTCTGCCCCTCAGCCAGGTGTTTGTAATTAGAAATACCTGGCTGTAATCAGTGCAGTCCTGTGTGATGTCACCAGATCCTCAAAATTGCTTTGGCCACTGAAGGCAACACAAACGTTTGCACAAAATGTACCTAGTTTGTAGTAAAACTGTCAAAAATGACTAGAAACAGTAGATAATGTTTTTAAAACATCATATACAAAAAGCAGATTCACTGTTGTACAGCAAGTTTAATATATTTATGTATTATATATTTTTTTTTCCCATTCTGTAGGTGTCCATGGCAACCTCGAAGAGTACGATACAGCGTGAAGAGGAGTCCTTCTCAAGTTCTGGGCCCTGTCTGAACCAGGGTCTGAAGAAGGAAATCCCAGAGACTCCACAAATTAAAGAGGAGCCAGAGGAACCAAGTATCAAACAGGAGGAAGAGCAGCTGCCAGTGTAAGCTCCGCCATTTAAGCACATAGAACTGATGTGTACTGACTGATAATATTATACTTACATGATCCTGTTTTAATTGTTTTCAGGTGTGTCTCAGAGTACTTTACTGTAGTTGTGAAAACCGAAGAGTCCTCACTGCTGGAACAAACTGAGCCCAAAGAGGAGACTCATGGAGAGGACATCAGCGCACAGCCACAGTTGCACTCGGAGACTGAGGGAGACACAGAGCACTCTTCTGACACTGACAATGATGAAGACTGGAAAGCTCCATTCAGCTGTTCAGATGATGAAGACTGCAACAACAAAGACCAGGCAAAACAAAAGTCAGGGCTTTCCCCCAAATACAAGTCTGCACTAGAGACTAGTGCCACTATGAACAATGGAGACAAGTTAGGAACAGCTAAAGGAACAAAAGGGACACACCAGTGCCCTTTTTGCGCAAAGACAATAAAAGGGACTAAACAGAATTTACAAAGACACATTAGAATTCACACCGGTGAGAGACCTTTCAGCTGTTCAATATGTAATAAGACATTTTGCCATCAGGGTAATCTAATTTCTCACAAAAGAACGCATTCAGGTGAAAAACCATTCAGCTGTCCAACCTGTAACAAAACTTTTTTAAAGAAATCTGATTTAAATGTACATATAAGAACGCACACAGGAGAGAGACCTTACAGCTGTTCAGACTGTAATAAATCATTTTCCCATGTTGGTTCTTTAATTGCTCACAGAAGAACACATACAGGTGAAAAACCATTCAGCTGTTCAATCTGTCAGAAAGATTTCCCCAACCTTACTGGACTGAACTGCCATGTGAGACTGCACACTGGTGAAAAACCATTCAGCTGTTCAACCTGTAATAAGACATTTACCACCAACTCCCAGCTACGGGCGCATACAAGAATGCACACAGGAGAGAAACCTTACAGCTGTTCAATTTGTAACAAAACATTTTCCCAGACAAGTTCTCTAAACGTTCACAAAAGAACACATTCTGGTGAAAAAACATTCAGTTGTTCTATCTGTGAGAGAGAATTTACCCAATCCTCTTCACTTAAACGCCATATGATACTGCACACGGGAGAGAAACCATTCAGCTGTTCAATCTGTAATAAGACTTTTTCCCAGAAGAGTAATCTAAATCAGCATAGAGAAATCCACAAGTCTCTTATCTCAGAGGACACATGAATAGGGATGGAACAATAAACAAAATATTGTGATGTAGTATCAAGTTTTGTGAAACGTGGAGGGCTGACACAATATATCAAATTATTGGGCCAGACAAAGATCTTTTGCTTAAAGAATAATAATAAATATTGTGCTTATATAGTTATAACCGACGACAGTTGTTGATCATTATTATAATTTGCACATTTTAAATTGTAATGTTTATCTAAAAACATCTTGATATCGCACCGTGAGATGTAGATATCATTACATCTCTACATATGAACTCACAAAGAGAAACCATTCAGCTGTTTAAATGACCAAAATGTGTATTCTTCTTTTTTTTTTTTTTTTTTTTTTTTTTTAGAATGTAAGGAAGTATATCCATCAGCAGAAAGGAGGAATGGGTTAGCTGAAGACTTGGGAGTGAATATTGTGTTTAATCTGCCCTTTTTCAGATACATTTTCCTAGTCAAGGTTTAAATAAATTGTTTGTTTGTTTGTTTGTTTTTTGCATGAACTCACATGCCATTCTGTTTTAAGTGCAGTTACATGGTCTGTTTAAGATGAGAGATCTTGAGAGCCTTTGCCACACCTGCTTTTTGTTGACATGTCTTTAATTAACCAAGAACTTCTTTAGTCAATGACACCACAAGTAAACCAAGCATTGTGGCGTTTCTAAACCAGGTGCCTTCTTTGTGTAATTCTTGAGTTATAAAAATAACTAGTTTGTAAAAGTGACCAGCTCTGTGACAATAAATGCATGTTAAACTCCAATGAGCTTTTTCTCATTTTGTTTCCATTGATACTTAAAATTTCAAACTTTAGTGATGCCGATACCACAATGATAAAAAGCAGCCTTTATTTAGACAATAGAATGTGATTTTCATTAAATATTACTTTCTTTTATATTCCCATGTGGTCTTATATCTGTGTAATCCCTCAGTCGTCCAGATAGTTCCATAGTGGTCTGTGGCTGTATACTAGTCTGTGTCTTATATTTATTCTGAAACAGCTTCAGGAAAGTTTTATTTCTGTCCTGTAAATGTGACTTTTATTTTCAATATCTGCTCAAATGAAAATGTGATTGGTATCTGATTTTTGATGCTTTTGACATCCTTAGTTCTCACAGTAGCTCAGTGTTATAAATGAATAATGAAATGATACAGTACGCTCCCATACGCCGTTGCCCTTATAAACCTCATAATATCAGGGTTTGGTCTTTACCAGTCTGGGCCCGAGCTGCAGCACTGACCTGAGCACCACGGGCCCGTTGGTAAAAACTGGTTTAATTAAAGTTTGGGGTAAGTTCAGGTTTAGTTTAACACTAAATCCACATTTTTGCTCTTAAACTGTCATTGTCACTGTCGTTTTTTGTCAACTTATGCAAAGTAGATGAATTAGCATTTTTCTGGTCAAAAACACCTACTGTAAATTTAAGTTTGTGCTGCCTCAGTGACATCACTAAAGACTGCCCTCATTACAGACAGTTTTTTTATTACAAACACCTGGTTGCAGCTGCGGAGTTTGAAGAGCGGATATCTGTTAGACCAGACATGCCCAAACTGTGGCCCGAGGGCCGAATGCGGCCTTTAGACCAATTTTTATTGGCCCTCAGCCCTTCAGTTGAACTGGCCCAATTGATCATAATCAGTACTTTTTATGGGAAATTTGAGTAATCCTACCAATATAACCTAAATAACATCACATTACATTTTCATACAGACCTAATATTATATATGAAGTGTTATTTAAAGTATAAAGTCAAAACTATGTTAAATGCACCGTGTCGAATGTTTTTTGAGATATGGTCCTCGGTGAAGAGTTTGGGCACCTCTGCTTTTGTAAGATCTCAAAATCTTAAAACAGCTGAACACTTTTACTTTTTACTCTTTAAATACACTTTTAAACAGGTATTTTAATACTTTGCTTGAGTATTTTTTTTAATTTTACTTTTACTTCAGAATTCACCAATATCCTTCAGAATGTATGTCAGGTATCCATGTATGTCAGGTTTGGACTGTAAAACAATAAAACACAAATAACAGATATTTGAAATTGTGAATTTTATTTTTGTTTTAATGCAGGGGTCAAAGGTCATGCTCAGAGCTGCCTTATTGTTGGTAACGCCCGGGCCGCCTCCTCTGCTCCTCCACTCGTCTTTTCAGTTGAGCGGAGTGGCCCTGGTTTTGCCGCTCATCCTCTGGACTGTCCCGTCTCGGCTGCAGGCCTCTGGATCAGACCAGTCTTTGCGTTTCAGGGCAGCGATTGCAGTGTCCTGTTCTTTAAGCGTCCTGCTCATTGCCTCTACGTTCCTCTTGGCAAAGGTCAGTTCTTGTGTGAGCTGTGTTTTGTCCCTCAGTGCACTGTGAAAATGCTGTCTGATGTTGTTATAGACACTGGTGACTCTATCCAGCTCTTTCTCTTTCATCAGTAGTGTTATTGACATTGTGAAGCTCCTGTTTCAGACGCACGTTCTCATGCCCTGCGCTGATGTACAGGTTACTCAGCTGTTTATGGGCACTGACGTGGGAAACCATCTCCTTCTCTTTCTCTTGGAGCAAAGCAGTGACTTTTTGCAGCTCCAAGTCTGCCTCGTTTGTTTTTGGTGTGACCTTTTTGATCTTATGAAGCTCCTTTTTCACCTCCATCATCTCCTGCAATGACCTGAGATGGAGGATTCTTCTCTGCCGATGGGCCTCAGTCTCAAGTTGCAGCTCTTCGTCCTTCTTTTGGAGGGCATCAGTGAGATTTTGGATCTCCAGGTCTTTCTCTTGGTCAATCCTAGCCTGAGGTCCAGTGATTTGTTCATTTGGATCTGCTCTGCGAGCTCGGCCCTTGTTCGCTCCAACTCTTGGCGGAGCACCCTGGCCAGAGCGTTCTCATCCAGGGGTACCTTGTCCAGCGCTACCTCGTCCATGGGACGAGGTACACTTGGACACTTGTTACTTTATAACAAAACCTCTGATTCCAGAGTCTGACTGTTACCATGGCAATCACATAAGACACACACATATATACATACATACATATCCTGGCCCGGCCCCTCTGTCAAATTTTTGAACCCACTGTGGCCCGTGTGTCAAAAAGTTTGCCCACCCCTGTGTGAGCCCAATCACACTGTTCCTCATATGTCCAGACTCTGTCCCTCCTCCCCCCTCACTCTTTTCTTTAGTCCTCCAGGTACTGCAGGGTTGAGTAGCTTTATTTGAAATGTGGGTGGGGTTTCGGTGTTTAGTCCCACACTTTAAGCAAACTGACTGAAAAACTGACTGGTGTGGTTAAGTGTGAATCACCATGGTAACAGACTCCACACAGCTGCCCTGCTCTTTTCTGGAGAGCCTGAAAAGCTTCTATTTAAGCCTCCTTGTGTGGAAGCATAGTTAGCCTTGAATAGCCAATACTCTCGCTCAGTGCTGAGTATTCAAGTCATCATGTTACAAGTTTTTCTTAGTGTATGTAAGCGGCGTCATAACCGGGATACTCGAGTGCATGTAAACGCACTCTTATGTGAGACTCAATAAACCCGTTTGACTTTTCATTGCAGTATCATGGTCCTCTTTGACACTTACACCAAAAACGAATATCTGGTGTGCGTTGGCCTTAAGTCTGATGTTTTTCTGTTAACTGGTCTGTTAGAATTTGATGTATGAGTGTATTTTAACTTTGTGATAATATAACTGTAATGTTACTACTTGTAGGTTGACCCTTAACATCTGGAAACAAAGCTCATCATTTTTTACAAACAATTTATTTTTAGAACTCATTAACACATAGAAGGCACCTGTGCATTGATTTGGAGTCTTAGATAAATATGGGTTGGTGTACTAAAAGAGTCATATTTGAATGATAGTACAATCTGTAAAGCATTTGGGGAGCTACATGGAAAGTGCTGGAGACCCCAAGTGCTAAAGAATATAATTAAAATATATTGTATGCTTTTGTTTAGAATTGTATTTTGGGTGTATCAACATAAGGAAAAGTAACAGAAGCTAATATTCTCACACTTAAATACATAACTGTTTGAACGTGGGGACAGTAACACTGGAATTAGTCTCTGTTGAGCACACAGCCAAAAATTGCCAAACTTCAAAAGTTTTGCAATTTTTAAAACGTGGCACTAGATACTGACAATAAACATTTGCATTTCCATCTGCATCATATTCTACATAGTTCTGAGTGTCCTTCATTTCCATTTTAAACTATAGGCTCTTTAAAATGTTTCAGCATGATTAAGGCTGACTAATCAGCTTGTGATCTTGCCTTTTTTTTCCTGCACAAAACTCAGGTCTATCCTTTAAATACAAGTCTGCACCAGAGACCAGTCCCACTGTGAACAGCGGAGACAAGTCAAGAACAGCTGAAGGAGCTGAATGCAAGACACAACAGTGCTCTGTTTGTAAAAGGAGAATAAAATAGTTTACAATGATACATGAGAATCCACAAAGGAGAGAGACCTTTCAGCTGTTCAATCTGTAAGAAAACATTTTCCCGACAGGGTCATCTAATTTCTCACGGAAGATCACACAACCTGCTAAGACATTGTCAACCAAATTTGATTTAGATATAAATACAAGAACACAGACAGGAGAGAGACCTTACAGCTGCTCTGTCTCTAAGAAAACATTTTCCCAACAGGATAATCTAAACACTCACAGCAGAACACACAAAGGAGAGAGACCATTCAGCTGTTGCATCTGTAGTAAAGAATTTGCCCATTTATCTGCACTTAAGCACCATACGAGACTGCACACAGGTGAGAAACCATACAGTTATTCAATCTGTAATAAGACATGTTATCGGATGGGCAGTTTAATTGGTCACAGAAGAACACATACAGGCCAAAAAACATTCAGCTGTTCTATCTGTGATAAAGAATTTTCCCTATCTGATGGACTGCAAAACCATTCAGCTGTTCAACCTGCAACTGTCACAAGATTTATTTAAGTTGACAGAAGAATTCACAAGACTCTAATCTCTGAAAACACATAAACAGAAATCATTCAGCTGTACAGACCATGAATGTGTCTGTTAGAATATAAAGAACTTATAGTTTAAAACGGAGATGAATACTCCCGACCAAGCACAAGATTTGGAGATGGGTCCCACTGATCCTGACAGGTTTAACCCAGAGACACAGAAAGATGGGCCAAATGCAGAGGACACATTTCTCTACATTTCCCTTAACCTTACTGAGACAAAAATGTGGGTATAAAAGAGGACTAACCTTTTTTTTTAACCCAATAGGTCAAACTAAATCGAACTATAAGACTAACACAGGACTAAAATAAAAACAGCAATTGAGCCAGTCCTAGTTTTCAAATGACACCACAACATTCTATAGGCCAACAATCATACTGTTAAAATGCAGACTTTTGTTATAATACAGTGAGCATATGGGTCTAGTCACTAGTAGAAATTATTAGATCCAACGTGTGTGAATTTACCTTTAGGATATTTCAACATAAAGTACAATGTAAACAATTAGCTGGCTGTTTGTGACTGTAATTTTATGTGTGAGAGACTTGTTTAAGAGCACAAATCCACTCACCTGCCACGGTTCCTGCTAAGTCAGTTCTTTATGGTCAGATTGTGTTAAATAAAGCACAGACTAAAGTGTAATAAAACATCAGACCGAGCAGTGCCTACAGGTAGCATCACACCCCCAGGGAATGTTGATGACAAGAGCTGCAAAACACCAATAGGAAAAACTGTCTCTTGGATATAGGATTTACCAAAAAAAAAATTCTGCAAAAGTTTTATGTCCCTCGCAAAAAAAATATTGTGTTCTTGCACAAAAGTATCACATTCCTCACAAATAAGAATGTCTTTTCATTCCCTCTACGTCCCCTGGAGGGTGGCGTAGCTGTAGCACCTTTAATATCAGTGCTGTTATATCAAATGCCCGTTTCATAGGGCTTCTTGAGTGCTCCTGTTGTTAACTTTATTGGAAAATGAACCTAAATTAACATTACATCTCTCTCTCACTCTCTCTTTTCTGTCTCTCTAACTCTCTATCCCTCTCCCTTTGTCCCGCTATGTCTCTCTTTCTATCTCAGTGTCTCTATCCCTCTCTGTTCTCATGTCTGTCTCTCTCCCTCTTTCTCTGTCCCTCTCTCTTCATCTTTCTCTGTCCCCCTCTCTCTCTCTCTCTCTCTCTGTCCCTCTCTCTTCCTCTCTCTCTGTTCCTCTCTCTCTCTCTCTGTCCCTCTCTTTCTCTCCCTCTCTCTGTCCCTCTCTCTCTCTCTGTCCCTCTCTCTCTCTGTCCCTCTCTCTCTCTGTCCCTTTCTCTTCCTCTCTCTCTGTCCCTCTCTCTCTCTGTCCCTCTCTCTCTCTGTCTCTCTTGCTCTCTCTCTCTGTCCCTCTCTTTCTCTCCCTCTCTCTCTGTCTCTCTCTCTTCCTCTCTCTCTGTCCCTCTCTCTTCCTCTCTCTCTCTGTCCCTCTCTCTTCCTCTCTCTCT
Source organism: Periophthalmus magnuspinnatus (assembly GCF_009829125.3). Taxonomy (NCBI): domain Eukaryota; kingdom Metazoa; phylum Chordata; class Actinopteri; order Gobiiformes; family Gobiidae; genus Periophthalmus; species Periophthalmus magnuspinnatus. Next base: position 13,627,849 of record NC_047140.1, read on the forward strand.
GTCCCTCTCTCTCTCTGTCCTTCTCTCTCTGTCCCTCTCTCTCTCTGTCCCTCTCTCTCTCTTCCTCTCTCTCTGTCCCTCTCTCTCTCTCTCTCTTCCTCTCTCTCTGTCCCTCTCTCTCTCTGTCCCTCTCTCTCTGTCCCTCTCTCTCTCTTCCTCTCTCTCTGTCCCTCTCTCTCTTCCTCTCTCTCTGTCCCTCTCTCTCTCTCCCTCTCTCTCTGTCCCTCTCTCTTCCTCTCTCTCTGTCCCTCTCTCTCTGTCCCTCTCTCTCTCTTCCTCTCTCTCTGTCCCTCTCTCTCTCTTCCTCTCTCTCTGTCCCTCTCTCTCTCTTCCTCTCTCTCTGTCCCTCTCTCTCTCTCTCTCTCTCTCTTCCTCTCTCTCTGTCCCTCTATCTCTCTCTCTCTTCCTCTCTCTCTGTCCCTCTCTCTCTCTGTCCCTCTCTCTCTGTCCCTCTCTCTCTCTTCCTCTCTCTCTGTCCCTCTCTCTCTCTCCCTCTCTCTCTGTCCCTCTCTCTTCCTCTCTCTCTGTCCCTCTCTCTCTGTCCCTCTCTCTCTCTTCCTCTCTCTCTGTCCCTCTCTCTCTCTTCCTCTCTCTCTGTCCCTCTCTCTCTCTCTCTTCCTCTCTCTCTGTCCCTCTCTCTTCCTCTCTCTCTCTGTCCCTCTCTCTCTCTCTCTCTGTCCCTCTCTCTCTGTCCCTCTCTGTCCCTCTCTCTCTCTGTCCCTCTCTGTCCCTCTCTCTCTCTGTCCCTCTCTCTCTCTGTCCCTCTCTCTCTCTTCCTCTCTCTCTCCCTCTCTCTCTGTCCCTCTCTCTCCCTCTCTCTCTGTCCCTCTTTCTCTCTCTCTGTCCCTCTCTCTCTCTCTCTGTCCCTCTCTCTCTCTCTCTGTCCCTCTCTCTCTCTCTCTCCCTCTCTCTTCCTCTCTCTGTCCTTTTCTCTCTCTGTCCCTCTCTCTCTCTCCCTCTCTTCCTGTCCCTCTCTCTTCCTCTCTCTCTCTGTCCCTCTTTCTCTCTCTGCCCCCCTCCTCTCTTCCACCCCTCTCATGGAGCTGTACAAATTACAGTTAACCAGCACTGCATCTCCGGTTTCCAACAAAATGCTATTTGCTTTCACGTTTTGCATTTCAATTTTAGCCCAGGGCAGTGAAACCATTACGTCTTAATCTGTCGTCCTGGTCAGCGCTCGCTCCCTCGGGCAAAAATGGGGAAAAAAGTGGTTTTATTAGAATCCAATCACAGACAAAGGGAAAACTGATTACTCCTCATTAGTTTTGTGTTACTTTCATTTGAACTGGCGATACATCTCATATTCATAATCGCTGTACAGGAGGCAGGGGGCCACAGCTGCGAGAGAAGAAGGAGCAGCGAGGAAAACGACACACAAATGACTGTGAAAATGGAAAAGCGGAGGTGAAGAAATGTCTTTTGTGACATGAGGAAAGTGTACGCCCCCTACAGGTTAGATTACAATGGTTAAATGTGGCAGATTTGAACCAGGTTTGGGAGAATTTTGTGTGGAAATCTGAGCAGATTAGACAAATGACTGTAGAGTCTCTGGTCTGATACTGGGACTCTTTGACATTTGACATTTACTCTAATAACTACATTTGTACTTCTCAGAGTACTTGTGGCTGTCTCATCAGATCTCAGAAGCTAAGCAAGGCTGGGCCTGGTTAGTACGTGGATGGGAGACCAGTGGGAACGCCAAAGAGAGTTGGAGGTGCTTAGAGTAGCTCACCACTCAGTAAAATAAAAACACACAGTAAAGCATCTTTGAGGAACTTTTGGGTAATTAACTTCCCAGAACCCATACTTTTACTTCTATAAGAGTACAGTGTAACAGAACTCTTACTACAGTGTAACAGAACTCTTACTTGGGTAAATGTTTTGGTTACAAGTGAGCTTTATATTGACAATGTGAAATGATTTGAAAGTTTGTGTTTCTTACCCCGCTCTTTCAGATATTATTTACAGTAGTTTGTCTCATTTTTGTGTCTGTTCTTTAAAAATCTCACATTTTGTGTCTTATGTAATGGTTTTTCCTTCCAATTACATGAACTTTAAATTATAAATCCAACATTATGTCCCAACAGTTATTCTAACAATGATCTCCCTGAATACTTTTGAGTCATTTCTTGCCCTAAAACTTTGTAATTTGAGCAATATTATTATGAAGTAACAGTACGTTCACTTGAATACAGTTTTTTTTGGCTGCTCACCTCTAGTCACCAAACTGATCCTCTACATTTGACCCATCCTCTAGTGCAGGGGCTTCAAACACATTTTCACTGAGGGCCACGTCAACAAAATGGCTGCCTTCAAAAGGCCAGATGTAAAATAAATATAACAACTTTTTAAACTTGTTAATTAACTGTTTCTGTATTTATTACTTATTCAAGTTACAAATATTACATATGCATTTGCCGAGATGTAAAAACATGGCTGAGTAACTGCGTATCTCCTGATAAAATGACATTTTAAGACCATCATACCTTTTAATTTACCCTGTGGAGGGCCACATAAAATGATGTGGAGGGCCAAATTTGACACATGGGCCTTGAGTTTGACACATGTGCTCTAGTGTCTCTGGGTTAAACTTGTGAGGAGCAGATTATTGTATTAGTTTTCCAGTTCATATTTCAGTCTTTTTGTCAGTTCTCCTGCGTTTAAAATTTGTAGAGAAACATAAACCGCAAATCACACTCACAATGCTCGTTTGAAAACCGCAATTCGATATTTTTCCCAAAACAAGTTAGAGAGGAGGGGTAGAGAGAGGACACAGGGATGAAGGAGAGCAAGAGAGACAGAAAGAGTTAAAAAAAATAAGAGAGGTTAGAGGGGGACAGAGTGAGAGAGGAAGAAGAGAGGGAGAAGTAGAGATGTCAAAAGAGGGAAAGAGTAGAGAAGAGAGAAAGGGAAGGAGGAGGGAGAGCAAGAAAGCAGAGATGGAGACATAAAAAGCAGGAGAGATGGGGGTTGAGAAAGAAGATAGAGAATATAGCAAGGGGGAAGAAGGAGTAAGAGGCAGAGAGATCAAGAGAGAGTGAGAAAGGGGAGAGAGGGAAGGGGGAAGAAGAAAGAGGGATAGAGGGAGTATAGAGGGGGGAGAGAGAAAGAGAGAGAGAGGAAAGGGGAAGAAGCAGAGAGGACAAAAAAGAAAGAAGAGAGAGGGGGCAGAGTGAGAGAGAGGGGGTGAGAGGGGGGAAAGAGGAGGCAGAGGGAGGGATGAAAAAGGCATAGAAGGGGCAAAGAACGAGAGAGAGTGGAGAGAAAGGGAGGAGAGGGGGAGAAGCAGGGATGCTGAGGGAGGAGGAAAGAGTAGAGAGGAGAGCAAATGAAAGAGGAGAGAGAGCAAGAAAGGAGATGGGAAGGGAGGAGAGGTGAAGAAGCAGGAAGAGAGAGAGAGTGAGAAGGGAGGAGAGAGGGAAGGAGAAGAAGAAAGAAGAATAGACACAGAGGATAGAGGGGAGAGAGCGTGAGAGAAAGACAGAGAGAGAGAAAGAGAGAGGGGGAAGAGAAGCGAGAGACAGAAAGAGTAAAAAAGGAAGAGAGGAGAGAAGGGGACAGAGTGGGAGAAGGGGGAGAAAGGAAGAGAGGGGGTGAGAGATAGAGAGATGTGAGAGGGAAGGAGGAGAACAAGATAGAGGGGGAAGAGACGCAAGAGACAGAGAGAGTAGAGAGATGGAAGGAAGGTAGGAGAGAGGAGGACAGCGAAAGAGAGGGAGAATGAGATAAAGAGATTATAAGAGAGAGGGACGGGAGAAAGTTCGAGAGGAAGCAATAGAAAAATAGTTTAGAGAGACAGACAAGACGAAGATAAGGAGCTATAGATAGAGGGGAGAGAGAAAGATAAGGGAGAGACAGAGATAGGAAAGACAGGAAGAGGAGGAGGAGGGAGAGAGGAGAGAAGGTCGAGCCCTGGTCTGCGGCCCATAATTAGGGCGATTACGGCTGCTCCATCACAGGGACACTCAGGAAAAATGGGGTCACGACTTCAAAAGAGTCTGAGGTAAAGAGGTAAACGACATCAGGAAAACATGAGCTATTAGAGAGAGAGCGAAAGAGAGGAGGAAAGGGAGGGGTAGGAGAGAGAGAAAGTAGATGAGAGGAGAGAGAGAGGGAGAGGAGAGAGAGAGGGAAAGGGAGGAGGAAAGAGAGGGGTAGGAGAGAGAAGGTAGAGGAGAGGAGAGAGAGGGGGAGAGGAGAGAGGAGGGAGAGGAGAGAGCAAGGGGAGGAGAGAGAGAAGATAGAGGAGAGGAGAGAGAGAAGGGAGAGGGGAGGAGAGAGAGGGGGAGAGAAGAGACGAGAGAGATAGCAGGGGAGGAGAGAGAGGGTAAGAGAGCGAGAGCATGGGGAGGACAGAGAGAGGGTGGGGTGAGGAAAGGGAGGGGCAGAGAGGAAGAGAGAAGTGAGAAGGCAGGGGAAGGAGAGCGATGAGCGAAAGGGCAAGAGGGAGGAATGGGAGGTGAGATGAGAGAGCGGAAAGAGAGAGGAAAGGAGAAGGAGAGGTTGATGGATAGATGGAAGGGAGGAAGAGCAAAGAGAGAGAGAAGAGGGAGGGACAAGCTGAAGAGATGGAGGTCAAAGTCAGGGGTGAAGAAGGAAAAGGCAACAGGAACAAATGAGCTTTTAGAGAGTGAAGGGGAGGGAGAGGAGAGAAAAGAGAGGACAGGGAGAGGGAGAGAGAGAGGGAGGAGGAGAAGGAGGTAAGAATGGAGAGAAGAGGGGTAGAGGGAGGGCACGGGGGAGGAAAGAGAGGAAAGTCTTTAAATCTTTCACTTCTAGCTTCTTGTTTAAACATACACTGCAGATACAAGGATTTTTGTTGCCGTTTCCAGTAACTAACTTAAATATTTAATTGAGTTACAGCAATTTAATTAGTATTTTTATGTTGATGCATTACCATACTATACATTTTGTGTGCAGTTTGCATGTTCTCCCTGTGTCTGGATGAGATCTTTTGTGTGAGATCTTTGAAAATGTTGCTCAACTTTCTCAGGAACAGAAAGTCATATATATCTATATCAGTATTTACATTATTTCCCCATAAATACACAGTGTAATTTCCACAACCAAAGAGCATGAGCACGAAACTTGAACTCATCACAGTCAACCTTCACAGACTTTACTGTTATTTAAAATCAGCATTATATAGGCCCAGCGTTTCTCATATCTTCATTGTATTCACTCAAGCTTTGCCGTCAACGATTCCTTTGTCCTGCGATCAATACAACATGGGTACCTCTCTCCATTCAAGTCCATTGTCTTTAACTAGCGCATTGTACGACCGATTCTGCTTTTGTCGCTTCTGAACGCATCACACTTAACATTGACCTCGACGTATTCAGCTATTGTGACCTTAGCCAAGTCCGGTGCAGCGTGGACAATGCGAGAGCTCGGCAGAACTGCGATGAAAGTGGTCGTGAAAATATGCAAGAGACTTAAACAGACTGGTCACAAAGCTCGCTCACCTTGGCTGCGTTAAACTTGACCGTGCCTTCAAGTTACCGTCTTTGTGCTAAGAGTTCACGGACACGCAACCTCCATCTCTACTGACAAAGAGTTAGCACGGAGCGTTGTATCTGTCGAAGCTTTTGTAGCTTTTGTAGCTGCGCGGTCTTAAAAATCAAACGTGGAGGTCAAAATGTCTTTAGCCAAATGTATTCAAATGGCGCGTTCGTTTTAATGTGTCGTTTTGATGTGGTATTTTGAATTTTACTATTAATCTGAATGTATCAAAAGGTTGCAAGTTTAGAGACCAAGTTGATTAAAAGGGCGGGAAGCGAATGGAGATTTACTAAGGTGCAAAGTTGTGTTTTTGTGACTTAAAAATCCATAGTGCAGTGTCCTTGAAAAGTGTTTGAGAAGGAAGGAAGTTTGACAGGCAATAGCAACAATCCAGGTAAAAGCAAGAAAAAACGAGGACGGGAGCTTAGTTTGAATAAGTTTAACAAAAGAAAATAAGTTATTGTTCAGTAGCGTCGGTAGTATCTCCAAGTTTTTGCCTTTGTCTTCCTTATCCTGACTTGGTATCATAGTTGTACGTCTTAAGCGTCAGTATGTGTAAAATAATCTTGAAAAGCAGTTTACAAAAATACACGAGTTTTATTTATGGATTCTGAGCATTGAAATTATTCACTGCAAAGAATTTTAAGCACTTTTAACAATTATTTTACAAAACCAGACCAGAATTTTGCTGTAACAGTAAGCTAACAACAACTAGCATGGTAACGGTGCACGTCCTGATTACAATTACAATTACAATTAGATGCAGACAGTACACAGCAGACTTATTTTGACTTCAGGAGCTACATCTGTACTGGGGAAAGATAAATTTTGCTCACATACATGGGAAAAAACTGGGCACAGGGGCTTTAATGCCATACTGTGTAACATTCCAGGCAAAGTGATATCATCTCCATGGAGACAAGCTGGTGGCCGTCTCTCGGCCAGAAAGTTACATTGTGTAGCTTTAATCTAAAAGGCAGTCCAGTTGGTAACCCCAGTTCTAACATCAGATACTCATCTTCAGAGGAGGATAGTACTCAGTTACAATACTTTTCTAGCAGAATACTTTTACTTCTCGATTCAATTCAATTTGATTTATATAGCACATTTAAAATACAACTTAAGCTGCCCAAAATGCTTCACACAAAGTCAACAAAAAAGATATGCATAAAGTATGACACATAGGCACACATAACAATAAAACAATAAAACACCAAGATATCCTGCCTCGCTAGAACCAAACGCCAAGGAGAAGTCGGTAGGTTTTTAATCGAGGCTTAAACTGCACTACAGACTGTGAGGATCTGACAGGCAGAGGGAGTTTGTTCCATAGTGTCAGCGCTGCCACAGAAGAGGATCTGCACTTCTGGTTTTGAGCCTGGCTTTGGACACACCAGCGAGTATAGATCTGCAGTAACTCCCTCCAGTATAGAGGACCCATAGAGTGCAGACGTTTAAACACAGTCAGTAACATTATGATTGCACCCGATATGAAATAGTTTTGCTGAAACGTTCTGGACATTCTGTACGCGCTGGTCCAGCCCTACATACAAAGAATTACAATTACTTCTACTTGAGTTACTTTTATTGAGGTAACAGTACTCTTAAAGTTATGATTATCCTGCTCACTGTGAGTAGGTCTACAAGTGAAAAAACTTTATGTCAAGAAAATGAAATGTTTTAAAAGGTTGAGTTTCTTGTATTGCTCTTTCAGATATGACTTAGTTTGTCTTATTTATGTGTTTGACCTTTAAAAAGACCAGATTTTACAATTACTCTTTAACATAATCTTAATTGAGCAATGTCTTGGGCCACTGCTTTGTACTTCTACTTGAGTAAAATTATTCTGATGTAACGTTGGTCTTACTTAAGCACAATTTTTGGCTACTCTACCCACCTCTGCTCATCTTCATGTAATTTTTATCCTAATTATGTTTCATAGTTTGATGTCTTTGCCTTTATTGAAGAAAATATAGTTGGGAATTCTTATGAACCTTTGAATTCACCTTTTTGAATATTTGCCATTCGTCTAAACATTATCCGAAGCTTTAAAATCAATTAAGCGCATACACAGGCAGAATCCAGATGAGCTGTGTATCCACCGCTCTTAAGGTCACAGCGGTGCTCGGTAATTTGAATGAGAGATACGATAAAAATGCGAGTGACATCTCCGTATGCTAAGTACGCTAAGACTCAACGCTCGCGCCACATGAACAAATAGGAAAGTTCAACAAGTCAAGAGCGTGCCTCGTACTCCAGTGTCTCAGAGAAGATCTTCGTTTAAAGAAGAGGTGATTTCAAACATTTCAAACCAGGTGAATGAATGAACAGAGATCATGAGGAATCAGGATGAATTAAACATGAATATAAAGGTAAACAAAGACTGAATTGGACACAAGGTCACACAGGAGTTGCACATTTCTAAGGTATTTCAAATAGTACGCAACTATCAGAAAAGTTAATAGCAGAAATACATAGTTTAAAAGATATAATAAAGTTAATATGGAGCTGTAAACTTGAATATAGCTGGTCTTAAAAGAGCTGTATGTGGCCCGCGCGCTTACTGTTTTAAAAATGGCACTCATCACAACTGAACCTGGGTTGCCAGTGCCTTAACCTGCAGATAGAGGACACATTCTCAGTATATGGGCCTTCTGAATTCACATAGTGGCCGTGTCCCAATTCACCAAATGCACCTTTTGAAGGGACCCTTCGAATTAACTCTTCAAAGTGTAGTTTGAAGGTTTCAGACAAGAATGTGCCCTCCTCAGTGTATCCGCCATCTTGCTGGGACAGGTGGACAGGTCCACACCACGGACCGCACTTCCACCGCTGTCTTTGAGCGTACGATACGTACATTACGTACGTTATTTTTAATTATTTATGATTTAATAGAAGAAAAGTCAAGCCGTTTCTTTCTGTTTAGATTGAATATCAATAGGCAAATATAAGTTTCAAGGTGATTTTTTTCTCAATTGTAGCTACTTCATAACTTTAACAAAATATACCTTGTGAAAACATAATAACAGAGACAGAGGAAACAATATCATTTTTACATTCATAGTCTATAAACCAGAGAACACTGATTAGTTGTACATAGTGGGATATTGCAGTTTAACGATTTAACAGTTTAACTCCCCTCCTTTTTAATCATCAAACACACGGCCTGTACTTATCTTTATTCAGATTTAACAGTTTCATGTCGCACTGATGAGGTAAACCAGTACGAACATTTGAACATTTTCTTCTCTTTTTTGAGTAGTCGCGGTGCATGATGGGATATAGCAGTGTGTGAAGTGTGCATGGATGCACGCTTCGGTTACGTCCGATCTCCATGGAAACGGTGGAAAGGGGAGGGCAGGTTTGTCGGGCGCATTCAGTCGGGTGCATTGAAATGGGACAGCCCTTGTCACGCCGGAAATTTCGTAACTGCCCTTCAACGCACACTTCAAATGGTGATTCTAAGGCCATTTTGGCGAATTGGGACACGGCTACTGAGCTGCAGAGGATGCACAAGCACTGACTAATGATTGTCTGCAGGTGCTGGGGTGCATGGTAGTGACCATGCAAATCAGAGACAGTCCTTTTAGGTTTAACCCAACTGGATTTCAGCATTTAAACTGGCAACACAAATAAGAGACTCATTGTGCATTGTCTTGAGGACCAAAACCACTAAATTATAACATAAATAAATGGGCCATTATGTTTTTGTAATTAAGAATATACCAGTATTACAATGGTTATCAGTAAAAGCTCTGTGTGATTTAAACATGTGAGATGGGCCAATCAAAAGTACAGTTCCTTTAAATGGATAATCTTAAGCTAACAGTATGTGACCTGTAGTATGATTTGTATTATTTACATCCTTTAAAAACATTGTCCAACAACAATACACAGATGCTTTGAATGTGCTCTAATGTGAGACTGATGTAAGAATTCATTTGCACAGGGTTATATATGGTTGATATAGAAATAAGTCCAGTGCAGACATGAAAGACATCATTTTGGGCCTATAAGTTGACCTCTGAACTTTAATATTAAACATAAATCATGTTACATCCAAACTGTCCCTCAGTAATTAGTATCAAATTATCAAAATTGCCCAAACTCAAGATTTTTGTTTACAGAATTTAGTCAACACGGTGTAGGAGTTCAGCTAAAAAATTAACCTAACGGCATTTTTTCTTAGAGGTGTTTTATTGCACCAGAAATCCCATCATACTTGGGCTTGCTTCTCTTCAGATCTGACTCGTAGTTGGCCACCAGCTTGTCTCCGAGATACTGTACAAACTGGCACTGATCTATTTCCACGGAGAATATTTCAAAGTTTGGCTTTAACTTTCTAATTCCATAAATATTACAGAAAATAAGTGTTCTCAACAAGTCTTAGAGCTGTGCAGAAAGGCTGAGACTCCTGATGTCTGAGGCAGAAAAACTTTATTTACCATCGGGACTATACTTGTACACAAGGAGGTTTAAATAGGAGCTAAGAAGGACCAACTGACCAAAGAAACTGATAATGTTAAAGTCGAACACGATGCCATGATGCCAAAGTAAACCACAGAGAAAAGCCAACACTGACAATAGAATCATGCAAGAAATCCAGTGTTCCATGTTTTTGCTTTAATAAAAAAAACCTGTAGATATCACATCTCAACAAAAGTATCGCACAAAACAATAAGAAACATTTTAATAATAATTTTCCCTCAAGCCCTGAAGACTCTCCATTCAGAATCAACAAAGAGCTGCGGCTGGCTCGGGCTCATATTGATTGAGTTTGTTGTAACCAGGGACCAGACCAGTGCACGATTCCAAAACTATTCTCTGTGTCTGATCCAAACTCCGCCTCTGGACTCTGCTCTCACCTGCGTAAACAATATACTTTTGGAGAGACGGATAATATATTTTGTTATTTGTTTATTTTTTGTGTGTGATGTGGGGCCAAAGTTGGATCCAGGTGTTTTTATAACGAGATGTGAGAATTTGTCCTGGAGGAGACGAGAAGCAGCTTTTGAAGGTGATGAAAGAAAAACAATACGATCAGATCCCCAAAGAAGAACTGTTTGGTGATTACTGCGATGATTAAAACCTACGGGCTTCTCCTCTGCATCCTCTGCTCCGTCTGACCCTCTCCTCTGCCCCATTTGCTCCATCTGACCTTTTCCTCTGCTCCATCTGCCCCTGTCATCTGCATCCTCTCCTCCATTTGACCCTCTCCTCTCCATCCTCTGCTCCATCTGACCTCCTCCTCTGCATCCTCTGCTCCATCTGACCCCCTCCTCTGCATCCTCTGCTCCATCTGACCCTCTCCGCTGCATCCTCTGCTCCATCTGACCGTCTCCTCTGCATCCTCTGCTCCATCTGACCCTCTCCTCTGCTCCATCTGACCATCTCCTCTGCATCTTCTGCTCCATCTGACCCTCTCCTCTGCATCTTCTGCTCCATCTGACCCTTCCCTCTGCATCTTCTGCTCCATCTGACCTTCTCTGCTCCATCTGACCCTCTCCTCTGCTCCATCTGACCCTCTCCTCTTCTCCATCTGACCCTCTCCTCTTCTCCATCTGACCCTCTCCTCTGCATCCTCTGCTCTATCTGACCCCCTCCTCTGCATCCTCTGCTCCATCTGACCCTCTCCTCTGCATCCTCTGCTCCATCTGACCCTCTCCTCTGCATCCTCTGCTCCATCTGACCCTCTCCTCTGCATCCTCTGCTCCATCTGACCCTCTCCTCTGCTCCATCTGACCCTCTCCTCTGCATCCTCTGCTCCATCTGACCCTCTCCTCTGCATCCTCTGCTCCATCTGACCCTCTCCTCTGCATCCTCTGCTCCATCTGACCCTCTCCTCTGCATCCTCTGCTCCATCTGACCCTCTCCTCTGCATCCTCTGCTCCATCTGACCCTCGCCTCTGCATCCTCTGTTCCATCTTGTTTTTCTGTTTACAGAGGAGATATTATGCAAAATTGACCTTTGTAGCATTATTTTTCTCAAAGTTGTATTTTGATTGATCCGTGCTTGTTTGACTAATTCTGTATTGTCCAGCATTTGAGTCTTAAGCGCTCGGAAAATATCTGTTTTCACCTACCCCTATCCCTGTCCACATCATCATTCTTTGTTGCCATTATTTTAAAAACAAAGACTCAATGAAAAAAAAAATGATAAAAATAAATTCAACGCGTAAATGAAAATACGCTTCTTGTTACAGTGAAATGCCATTATGAAGATTCAGGGCTCCTCAAACTCTACCTTTTTCAACAGGAAGTCAATGGTCCCATTTCTATTATTAAATCGTTTTGGATCAATATGGTAGTTTACAATGAACAAATGTAAATCGGTGATCCATGCATGTTTCAGTAATTTAAACAATCTCTTCCAGGCCCTATTCAAACCCTCCTTACGATTAGCTGTAAGATTCTGTCCAACGCTCCGCCCTCAAGATTATGTCACCAATGCTCCAACATGACAATTCTCCATAAATATGCAAAAATATGATACAAAACAATACACTCCAATTTGACAAACCTGATGCGATGTGCAGTTTCATTAGCCGGATGCAGGTTTATTGTGTCGTGACAGCGCTCTGAAGGTGAAGTGACTTAGCATGGGGAGTAAAGAGAAGGGAAGGTCGAAAACAAAAGTGGAACTTACATTTTAATACATTGTTTTGGGTAAATATAGTATTTTCAAAACAATAAAAGGTAACACAGTAATCTAAATATGTTATGTATTAGTAGTTAATACCCCGTCGAAATGTAATGCCCCCTCTTTAATAATAAAATGAATGGAAGTAAAATTTTATCTTGTCAGTCAAAATTGAGACTAAACTTGTGAATCCAGATATCACATGACTCTGAGCCCGGCGAGTCGTTCTGATGAAGCCCTTCTAATTTGGTTATACTTTATTAATGTCACCGCGCCTCCGCATTAATCGCGTTAGGCCACCCCTGACAGCTAGCATACGCCGTTAGCCGTCTGCACGAGACAATCAGATGGGACACATTTTAAACATGCATCATTATCGCGGTGGGTCGCTCCGGTTTGCCCCCGCGCTCCTCTCTGCTCCCAATCCAAACTTATTAATATGCAAACGTATTCAAATCAGATTGTAATTAAGCAGCGACTGAGTGGGAAGCCTTTTCATGTTAATTTATGATAAACTGTATTTTTGATTGAGACGGATACTAGCGAGCCTGACCTGCATGCAGACAGAACCCCATCTGAGAGGCGCTATAGAAAAACCCGACCAAAAAACCACACAAGTTATTTCACGGCTGATTGTCGTCATGGAGGAGTAATAAAGATCTATTTGAATAATGTTTTCCTGCTGGGGCCATGATGAGAAACATTTGTGGTGTCTTTTCTTAAAGAGCCCATATTACGCTATTTTCTGATAATGTTGTTATAATGTGTCCTCATCACAAACATATCTGGAGTTGTGTTTTTTTTTCATTCGCACACGTTTAACGCACAAATCCTGCATATTTAGGCTGAATTCTTCTCTCAAACAGAAAACACTGTTCCACTTTGTGATGTCATGTGGTAATACGGGAAGTGCTCCACTGTGTTTTTAAACTTCGTACACCTTCAATGGAATCATTTGGGTGATTTCAGCTCTGGAATTGCTGATCTCTACTGGACAAAAGTAGATGTTAACTAAGTGCATTTTGAGATGCAGACTAAGGATTGTGAAACAAAACACCACTTTGGGTATGTTTTTGAGGAGGTAAAAGCATTATAACATGTCTAAAAGCTTTCGAGAGAGATTTAGGACCTTTATGTGTTTACTATAATAGAAGATGAAGCAGACAATTGTAAAGTTTAAACTCAAGAAAAATGGAAAAAAATTATGTTGATCTTAAAATTAATTCAGTAGGAATTTTTGAGCATAAAAAGTCACATTCTGCAAAGAAAAACAGTGTAAGCTAAGCTAAAAACAACAGCTTCTTTTGGAGATGCTGGGGTCAATTTAAAGAAGCACTTTTCTTGTGGTGGGTCTGCTACTTGCTGCCTGCATGGAGATGTTATTGCATCGCTTAGAATGTTTAGCAGTATGGCTTTAACCCTATCTAGGCCTATCACCATGGAAACAAGCAGATGACAGCACCAAACCAAGTTACACGTCAGATCGGCTTATCAAGGTAAGACTGAGTAATAAAAACAACTGTAATTAACTAGATACAGCGACTCAAAACACAAAACGTACTTTAGAACATTTAGAGTAATAAGAAATCCTCTCCTCTTCCTCTCCTCCCTCCTTCATCTTTCCTCTTATTAGAGCTACACTTATTACACATTACAGAGACAGAATTATCTTCCTCTCTCTCCTCCTCCTCTTTCTGTCTTTTCTTCCTCCACTATGCATCCCTCTCTGCCTTCTTCCCTCCCTCTCTTTATCTCTTCTTCCTCCTCTCTCTCTCCCTCCCTTCTTCTTTCTCTCTCTCCCCCTCCTTCCCCGTTCACCTTTCGTCTTATTAGAGCTACACTTATTACACATTACAGAGACAGAATTATCTTCCTCTCTCTCCTTCTCCTCTTTCTGTCTTTTCTTCCTCCACTATGCATCCCTCTCTGCCTTCTTCCCTCCCTCTCTTTATCTCTTCTTCCTCCTCTCTCTCTCCCTCCCTTCTTCTTTCTCGCTCTCCCCCTCCTTCCCCGTTCACCTTTCGTCTTATTAGAGCTACACTTATTACACATTACACAGAGGAGGAGGAGAAGGAGGAGGAGGAGAGTAAGGAGGATTATTGGCTCAGAACAATGAAGTCGTCTCATATGGTCCAAAGGGCAGCACCTCTAAATAGACTTTGAATACACAGTTAGTCTAAGACACGGGACATATTTTATTATTAGTGTCAACAGTGAGAAATATGAAGTATAAAGCGAGGATCATGTGTGAGTGTGCATGTGTGTGTAGGCATTTGAAAGTAAAAGCCTACATTTTGGTTGTTTTCAATTTAACTTAAAACAACTTAAACAGGTTTTTTTTATTTTTTATTTTTTTGGTAATAGTAGGATTTGGTTAGAAGATATTAAAACTAGTATTTAAACTAGATACTCATTTGACCAGGTATTGATACTAAAAAAGTCACATTCACAGGACAGAAATTAACCTTTCCTGAATAGATTTAGAATGATCTTGAGCTGTATCAGAACAAGTATAAGACACATAGACTAGTATACATACATGGACCACTATGGGACCTATCTGGACTATTGAGGGATTACACAGATATACGGCCACATAGTAATATATAAGAAAGTACTATGGTTTAGTCACATTCTATTGTCTTATTTTTTTATTTATTTTTTATTTATTTATTTATTTATTTATTTTATTATTATCATTGTGGGATCATAATCAACATTGAGTATCAAGTCTATTCCTTAGTATCATGACAACATTATATAGTAGTAATAATGGCTGCCTTGTAGTAGCAAATCAATGCATCTTTGTAATTACTGAGGAGATTTACTAGCACAGAGACCTGAGGCCTATTAGCTAAATGGTGCACTGTTTCTTAAGGATGGGGATTATGCAAAATCTTTCTTTTTTAAATTTATTTTTATTTTTTTAATTTTGTTTTAGCTTTCTATCATGTTATAACATTATTTCCTCATCGAAAACATGCCTGAAGAGGTTTTAGATGTCATCCATTGACCCATAATGGTCTCTCTCAGGCCCCATTCCAACCCCCTTACTCCTGTACAAGGCTCGACGCATAAGCCTACATCATCCATGCTCCCTCACGGCAATTCTCCATAAATATACACAAAACATGATACAAATCTGTACACAACAACTTCACAATCCTGATGTGATGTGCAATAGTTTCATTAGCTGTATGCACACTGTTTGTGTTGTCATGTCACTCTGAAGGGGGAGTGGGGAGGGAAGGAGGGGGCTTATTAACTTATTAAACACAGTAATACATTGTTAAATTAGTTACTCAAATTGGAGTAGCCTATTCTTTTACTGAATTTGTTGATCAAATGTTGGTTTCAAGGTAGTATTGTGTTGCAGAACTAGTGTTTGGTAATGATAACTGCCTCTGCAATATGATATTAAATTTATTCCATATTTGGAGAGGAAGAGACAACAATAGAAAAAGCAGGAAGTGAAACTGAGAAGAGGTCATGTGACTCATATGAGGCGTAAGAGACATGTGACAAACAGATGTGAAAAATAACAAGTTCAAAACAATGACGTACAGAGAGAAAGGGAGAGACAGAGAGAGGGAGAAGAGATAAAGAGGAGGGGAAGAGAGTTGAGGCGGGAGAGAGGAGGGAAAATTAGGAAAAGTGAGAAAGAAAGTGAGAGATGGAGAGGAGAGGAAGGCAAAGTGGCAGAAAGGGGGCAGAGAGAAAAGTGAAAAAGTAAAGCAAGAGAGAGGACGAGAGAAGAAGAGGATAGGGGAATAGAGAAAACAGAGAAATGAAAGGGGGAGAGAAGAGGGGAGGAGAAGAGAAGAGGACAGAGAGAAGAGAAGAATGAAAGAGGAGGAAATGGAATAGAGAGTGAAAGAGAGAGCTGAGGAAAAGAGAAGGCAAGAGAGAGAAGTGGAGAAGAGTGGAGGAATGGGAGATGATGCAAAGTTATAGCATGTAGAGAAGTGAAGAGAATGAGGGGCAGAGAGGGAAGAGAGAGAAAAGGAGAGATCAGAGGGGAGTGAGGAAGAGAGAGAGAAAAATAGAGAGAAGAGATGAGAGAGCAGACGATGGGCTTATAGATAGAGTAACAGTGCCCCCTAGAGAGACGCGAGAGAAAGGGTGCGAGGAGAGAGAGATGAGACAGAGGTGTGGAGAGGAGAGCAGAGAGAAAGGAGAGAGAGAGTAGTAGATGATACTTTTGACATGTGGTTTTATAGATGGAGCAGCACTGCCCCCTGTCTGTCACAATCAGTGGTGTATCAGTTACATCAGTTATAGTTTGGGGAATTTAAAGGAGACAGGATGGAGAACAGAAGAGCTGATCAGAGGTGCTGTCCATGGTTCTGAAAGGGAAAACCAGCACATCTAGAGAAAATATTGGAAAATTATCATGCATTATAGAGGCCGTCTGCACTGCTAATGTTAGAAAAATTGTTAAACGTTTACATTGTTAAATGTTCATACTGTAAAAACTTTCTGTGTGGAGTTTGCATGCTCTCCCTGCGTCTCGGTGGACACCCAGTTTCCCCCACCAACCCAAAACATGCACAATAGGTCAAATCCTCCAGCTAAGGTAGTACTGACCAGGATCTGGAGATGGATCCCACTGCTCCTGACAAGCTCAACCCAGAGAAATTGATAGAGGGGTCAAATGCAGAGGACATGTTGTAGGGACTGTGTGTCTCGGCTGGCCTGGGAACGCCTTGGGGTCTCACTGGAGGAGCTGGAGGACGTGTCTGGTGTGAGGGAAGGCTCCCCTTAGACTGCTGCCCCGTGACCTGATTCTGGATAAGTGGAAGAAGATGGATGGATAGATGGATGTTTAATTATTATTTTAAATGTATTTTATTGGTTTTAACTTTACGCTTTTGTTTGATTAGATTATAAGGGATTTGAGTCTATGTCTATTTATTCCAAATGTTTCACTGAGTAGTCTACAGCTGGCAGGGAGACATAACCAATGTCCATCCAAACAACAAAATAATTAGAACTATTTGATCATAAACGTAGACTTTTTTTTTTTTCTAACCTGTTTAGCCTTACCTCATTTATGTGTTGATCTTTGTCCACAAAAGATCAAGGTTTGAGAAGCCCTGGTCTAGCCTTTACCTACAAAATGTGCCATATAGATTTAGTTGATTTGATTTTCCCCATGAGAGTACAGCATATTCTGCTAAGTAAATGTAACTCCTCACACTAATACCATATGTGACACAGCCTTCCTCCTCCTCATCCCGCTCTTCCTCCTCCTCTGCCCCTCCAGCTCAAATCCTTTCTCCCTTTTCCCCCCTCTCTCTCTCCCGCTGTGAGACCAGAGCCCTGTCCGAGTCTCTCTCTCTCTCCATCTCATTACTTCCTGATTTGTTTTCTCTTGTATCCAATAAACTTCCAATTCAGCGCCCAATCAGTCACCTCCGCAGCCAATCACAGCGCAGGAAACCAAATCTAAAGAATGCGATACCAAAATGAGGTTTAAGACAGAAAACCAGCTCATGTGACGGATCTGTGCAGGTAATACAGCAGGACCACGCTGTTTCGGTCGATGAATGGAGAATTTGAAAGAATTTGTGGAGATGGGAGTCGTTTAGGCAAAGCTGATGAAAATGCCCCTTGCTGGTGAAGTCTGGGCACATATTCAGTTGGTCTGGTTAGTGTTGATCAGTGGAATTTTAAAGCCAGATGAGATAGAAAGGTGGGATCAAATCGCTGTTGGCTTTGTTCAGGGTTTAGTAAAAGGAATCATGTTTAGTCCACCTAGCCTGAGATTAGAAAGACATACAAAACCCCCAGGTAGAACTCTACCAGTTAAAGCTAACCAACTTAGACCACACTTTTTGCTAATCTTTGTATTTCCATTTCTCCCTCCTCTCCTCTTCTCCTCTCCCACTCCTCTCCCTCTATCCTCTCCCTATCTTTCATTGGTTGTAATTATCCCGAGCAGTTGCTGGGCTCTCCCCTCTTTCTCTCTCCCTCTCCATCTCTTTCTCCCTCCTGTCCTTCACTCTTCCCTTTCTCCTCTCATTCGTTGTAATTAGCCCGAGCATTGGTTGGGTGCTGAGTGTGCCTCTCTATCCCCCTCTCCCCTCTCTTCCTCATTTCGTCCCTCCTCTCCTCTGCTCTCCTCCTCTCTCCCCCTCTCTCTCTTCCCTCGCTCCTCTCGTTGGTTGTAATTAGCCCGAGCATTGGCTGGGTGGTGGGGGTGCCTCATTTGCATGGCTGGAGTTAATTGCGGGAGCGGAGCAGGTGTATGGCAATAATGATCATCACACATGACACTCACCTGTGACCCGCAGTCGTGCATGAGGGGCGCGCACGAGGATCAGAGTGCACGAGGATCAGAGTGCATGAGGAGGAGCGTGAAAATGTATAAAGTGACCACACACCTGACACATACGACCTGTGGAGCTAGTTTTGCAATTTGATACAATGGAAGAAAAGCTATTTTTGACTGTACTGGGTTGTTTCTGGCCAAAAGATGGAGAGTAAATAAAGGTGCTATGAAACTTTTGTGAGGGACAGGAACCTGCCTGTGGAGAATGTTGTTGCTTTGCTTAGAATTTTCACAGTATATATCATTTAACTTATGTATCTTTATGTAAAAGTCAGGTGATGTCGCCAGGCCAAGTTACAGGTCAGATTTATAGAGGAGGAGAGTGCACGAGGAGGAGAGTGCACGAGGACGAGAGTGCATGAGGAGGAGAGTGCAAGAGGAGGGGAGTGCACGAGGAAGAGAGTGCACGAGGAGTGATTGTTTAATATTCGATTCTTGATCTGAGGTCTACCATATTTGATTTGTTATTATTCACAAAGTCAATGGTGCATAATGTAACTTTTTTGGTCAGCTACTTGTCTATAATGTTCCACAGTATGGCATTAAAGATAAGATAAGAGAATCTTTATTAATTCGACATTGGGAAAATTTCCATGTACAAGAACAGCAGAAGAATCGGAATATGCAGTCAGAAAAAAATAAACCTTAACTACAATATAAAAAAATACTTTGCACAGAATAAAGATATACAATTGACGTAAAAATAGTGTTAATAAACATATATACAACGCTGCGCCACATGTCCATCTCCATAGAAACAAGATGATGCCACCAGGTCAAGTTACAGGTCAGATCTGTGGAGAGGCGACCCCGGTCACAGAAATAATGCATCTTTTTTAAGCAATATAAACACCTGTGACTGAATCAATGCGTGATACATTTAATGCCATAGTATGAAACATTCCAGGAAAAGCAATAACATCTCCATGGAGACAAGCAGGAGACTGATCCTCCACCAGAAAGATTACATGGTGCAACTTTAAATATAGGTATAGTAGACCTTGTCCTAGTCCGCTTTCAATTGTGATTGTACAGTTGTATTTAAACCAATAAGAGCCCATGTTAGTACTATTGCTCTTCATCTAATGTTATAAATTCCAGATGGTGGTTTTCCCGCTTCACATCAAGGGAACGCTGGGATTGTTTCATGTGAGGTCACTAAAGGTCACGTTCCCTCATCATCAAAATCATTCTACCTGCGATTCTCTGTCTCTGCTTCAGTCAAACATGTTTCATCATCTCCGTTTTTTCAAAGGACTTTTAAAAAACGTTTTCAGCGTAGCATCTGCTGTGTCTGTGGACAAAAAGGCCGCACGACTGATCGCAAACGAAGTCGCAATTAGAATGGACGCAATTAGCGAATCATAAAGGCTGAAGTTTTTGAAGTGCCATAATGTCCTCCACAAACAACCAAATCTCCTGTGTTATTCTGCGTAAAAACTGCTAACCCTGTAGTTTAGATCTGTACAAACATGTTCTGAAATGTGATTCCTGTGAACTTTGAACCGAATCCCATTATTAAAACATAAATCACAAATCTAATTCCAATGCTTGTCACAAAAATCACATCTTTCCCAAATAGATCATCCCACTGGGAATTTACCTGCTGAGCTAGTTTTCAAATGGAAATAAAATGGAAAGTAAATAAAGCTGCGTTCTGTAACTTTTCTGGTGGATGGTCTGATACCTGCCTGTATCCCTGCAGAAAAGCACAAGTTACAGGTCAGATCTGTTGAGATGTGTGCTTTTCAAGTTGGTTTTGTAGCAATAAAAACGTGACACTTTTTAGGCCCAACTGTCAACCACTCCAGGCATATGGACACAAACACATGCCAAACCCTCCACTTCAAAAGTTACATAGTACACATTTAAATATACTCTCTATATAATAAAATACAATAGTTCAATGCACTTTATTTTTTAAGCTTTTTGAGTAAATTATTTGCAAACTGTTTATTTTAAAAATGTAGTTTATCTCCACAAAACTCCTCTGTCTAAAAGTTTGTGGCTTTTAAAAAAATTAACCTTACATAAAAATCTACATATTTGAATATATAATTCTTTTGTCAGTCTGTTGTAGTGTCCTCTTGCTAGTTTCATCATCACTGGCAGCTTTTATTGTCAAAGATCCTCTCTTGATATGATGCTTTGGCATCCTTTACTGAAACATATGTCCTTTCTCCTCCAATCACCTCGTTTTTCATCAGATCTGTCACTGCTCTAACCACATCTGAAAGCTCTCCCCCGGGACCCGCCCAGTGTCGCCCGCCTCCTGCCCCCAAAACAGGCCTCTATCCTGGGCCGACTTTCTCTGGCAGATCCCTGAAGCTCTCGTGCTTCTCTGGCTCGGCTCCAGTCAGCTTAAACATTTCCTATTTGATTTAGAGGCCAACTGTTGTCCCCTCTGTCTCTAATGGACTGAAATGGGTGCACCTGTCTGTGCCTGTCGTTGCTCCTGTCAGTCGAATGGGTTTTGGCGTTTTGGGTGAGTTGGCAGGAGGTCAGCTGTTTGCGTTTCAACACGTTGTGATTTATGATGCTTTCAGTCATTAAAGAGATTAGCCCTGGGCAGAGGATGAGACTGGAACTGAGGATCGAACAGTCACAGGGCGTTTGCAGATTAAGGGGACTGCAAGAAGATGTAAAAGGTATTATTTTTGAGTTTCAGTCACAGTCAGTAAAGAGCTGCGGGCGGAGATATGAGGTAGGTGAAAACAGGAAGTTTATCATTCCAGCCTCTAATTCAGGACAATACAGGTTTACTCAAACATGCATGAATCAACTGAAATACAAGTTTGAATAAGATAATGATAATGGAGAAGCATTATAACATGGATAGAACCTCATAAAAGTTGCTTTTACATTTGTCTCCTTTAAGAATACAGCCAAGTCGGAATGTCTAGTGGGTGAAAAATTGGTGCACTCAAAATGTCCCACAATGCAATGAAACCAGTCATTGACCAGCCATTGACCACAATGCATTGTGAGAGTTGAGAAAATGTCCTGGGCAGCGACAGATCATTAATGCGACTAAAGGAAAACAGATTTTTTTTTTTTTTTTTATCGCCCAGCCACTAAGAGTCACCTGACCCACAGTGAAGACAAAGCAGCAGAGATCTGGATCCAGGTGTTGTCTGTATCTGGCTGCAGGACAGTCCTGTGTGATGTCACCAACTACTGGAAATTGCAATGGCCACTGGAAGCAGCACAAATGTAGAGCTAGGCTTTTCGACCACTAAGATGCAAATTTACCAAGTTTGCACTAAAGCTGCCAAAAAATACTATGAACAGTAGCTAATGCTATCAAAACATCATATACACAGTTTAGTAGCAAAAATTTTAATGAATCAAAATACAGCCCATATGTTTGATAATAAATATGGTTATTGGTATAGTTAAAAATTGTATTAATACACTTTGGAGGAGTTACACATTTTACCGGCATTCCTGAAAGTCTTTAATATATTTCCAATGTATATATTTAATCTTATTTTAGGTTGTCTAAAGGAGGCGGCAGCGCTGGACAGATTCCTCTGCATAATTTAAATTTAATTGGACCAGGCCCGACTGTCTGGGGTCAAAACGCGCTGAAAATCACTCACATTAATCAAGATAAAATTATCAGCTGATGAATCTGTGTTCTAATTACCGTGCCTTTCTTTCCAAGCTTTTAATTACTGGCCTTCATTGTCTTTTCCATATGGTCCCCTCCGACAGTACGACGTGAGCGCGGAAATAATGAGACACATAGATACAGCTCAGAAGGACGCTTTAAAGGAGCCATAATACCCTATTTTTTTAAATGTATGTTATAATGTTGTTTCCCCATCAAAACATACCTGGAATTTTGTTTTGTTTCATTCAGATATGTTTAAGACACAAACCTGAATATTTAGGCTGGGTTCTTCTCTCGGTTCCACCTGATGATGTCATGTCGGTGTACAGGAAGTGCTCCACTGTGTTTCAGATACAGGTACTGGTAAATCAGGCACAGCACCATTAACAAGGATGTTAACCAAAAAAGTTAGTATTGGTGTTTTGAACCAAGAAGACACAGGAAGAACATGCAAATATGACATCCCACATGAAACAAAGCCTGGTACAAAGTTCAATGCCTTCTCTGTCAGTGGAATATTTTGAATTATTTACTACAAGTGACTCCACTAGGCCCGATGTGCAGAGAGGCAACCATTCCCATAATAATAATAATAATAATAATAATAATAATAATAATAATAATAATAATAATAATAATAATAATAATAATAATAATAATAATAATGCATGCTTAAAGACACTGTACCTTTAGTTTAGTATGAAAAACTGTTCATTTTAAACATTTTGCAGTGGTCTAATTCCTCACTTACCTTATGCATCCAGAGAATCCTAATCATTCAATGTGATGAGTTTATAAGTGCTTTTCACAACTTTCAAAGACCACAGCAGAGCTAACAACAACTAGCATGCTAACACGCACTTGATTAACTGACAATAAAACACATTTTTATTGTCCTATTGAGTATGACCTCAGGAGCTGCTTATTCCAGATATCTGTACTGAAGCCAGACTAATTCTCCTCAAATACATGTGGAAAGATTGAGTACAGGGCCTTTAAAAGTATTTCTGAACCATAAAAACACCTGCAGTTAAATAAATAAATAAGATTAATGCTGTACTGCGGAACATTCCAGGCAAAGAATTACATCTACATAGAGATATTTTAGGAGAAAGACCCACAAGGCCAGTCGCGTTGTACTGAATTACAGAAGTCTCTGCGGAGAGATTAGACCAAAGCATTTAAGCAAATACACAAACCCAGAGGACAAGAGCTGTGAGAGAGAAGGTTAGAGGGAAGGACAGAGGGAGGAGAGAGAAGGAGAGAGGAGAAAGAGAGGGGGGCGTAAAGGAGAGGAGAGCGAGAGGGAAGATGACAGAGACTGAGAGTGAGAGAAGGGTGAAAGAGAGAGGGAGAGAGAAGTGGGGGGGGGGAAGACAGGGAAGGAAAATGGGGTACAAAGATTAGGAAGAGGGAGTGACGGAGAGAAGAGGAGAAAGAGGGTGAGAGGGGGCAGAGAGAAAGGAGTGATAGAGGGGCAAGAGAGGAGAGGGGAGAGAGAGGAGAGAGAGGGTGTAAAGGAGAGGAGGGGAGACCAAAAGGGGAGAGGAGAGAGAGTGAGAGGAGGGTGAAAGAGAGAGGGAGAGAGAAGCAGGGGAGGAAGAAAGACAGGGAAGGAAAAAGGGGATACAGAGAGTAGGGAGAGGGAGGGAGAGAAGGGGAGAAAGAGGGTGAGAGGGGGTAGAAAGAAAGGAGTGATAGAGGGGCAAGAGAGGAGAGGGGAGAGAAGAGAGGAGAGGGGTGTAAAGGAAAGCAGGGGAGAGCGAGAGGGGAGAGAGCGAGAGAGAAGAGGAAGAAAGAGAGAGGGAGAGAGAAGCTGAGAGAGACAGGGATAAGAGAGATAGAGAAAAGAAAGGGGGTAGAGAAAGGAGAAAAGAGAGAGAGATGGTGGGGAGGAAAGGAAAAGGGGCATAGAGGGGGGATGGAGAAAGAAGGGGAGGGGAGGGAAAAAATAAGGGTAAGATGGGGAGAGTGGGGAGGGGTGAAAAGAGGGAGTAAATAGGGAGAGTAGAAGGAGAGGAGGGGGAAAGGAAGGAGCAGGAGAAAAGAGAAGGAAAAGAACAGGGAAATAAAAAGTGAGAGAGGGGGGGCAGAGACAAGAAGACAAAGAAGAGAGACAGAAAAGAGGGAGTAGATAATGAAGAGAGGAGAAGAGTGGAGAAGAACAGAGAAATGGAGGAAAGGAGAGAGGGGGACAAGAAAGTACAAGAGAGAGAGAGAGAGAGAGAGAGACAAGGAGGAGAGAAGAGAGGAGAGATGAGACACAGAGAGAGAGGAGAGAAAAGGAAAAGTAGAGTATTAGTGAGTGTATTCCAGTGCTGTGTGATGGGGCTAATCACTGCTGTGCCCTGCTAATGCTCGGCCCCTCCGGCTCCACAACATGTTTTATTCACCGCACATCACAAAGCTAACGTTAGCGCTTAGCATCAGAGCCGTGCACATGAAGAAGACACAACCAGGAAGTAAGAAGTGTCCATGTTTACTCAGGTCACTTTTGTAATAGATGTTTTACAGTGGCTGGTATTTGGAAAACTACTCAAGTAAGAAAGAGTAACTGTCCTAAAGTAACATCTGGTTTATAATGTGAAGTTAATGTAATTTGAAGGACAAAACTTTAAATAATGCATGAAATCAAAGGATAGACACAAAAATTAGAAAAACAAAATTATAAATAAAGAAGCGATGCAAGAAACAAATCAAATCTTTTCATATTGTCAACATGAAGTTTTTTGGTTTTTTTAATCACTTGTAGACTTATTCACAGTGGGAAGAGTAACCAAAGAGTAGCCAAAACTAAGAGTACTGTTACAGTGAAGAGGAAGAGATGGAGGTGCTGGGGAGGCTAGTTGTTTTGCTGCTGTGGGGGGATAAAGAGAGAAGGAGTGAGGCAGGTTCATTGCGATACATCTCATCTTTGTTTTACTTCCACCATGAAAAAAAAAAAACATAGTCAGACATAATCACCATACACACCCACATCTCTTGTGCACTCTTCTCATGTGCACGCTCTCTTTCTTACGTGCACACTCCCCTCCTCACATGCACACTCCCTCCTCACCTGCACACTCCCCTCCTCACATACACACTCCCCTACTCACATGCACACTCCCCTCCTCACATACACACTCCCCTACTCACATGCACACTCCTTTTCTAAATAAGGTAAGATCTACTTTATTGATCACTTATGGAAACTAGGAAAATCCATTCTCTGCATCTCCAGATCTTGAGTTAGTCTTGGTCAGGACTGCCTTAGATGGAGCATTTGACCTGTTGTGCATGTTTTGGGTTGACGGGGGAAACCGGAGTGACCAGAGGAAACCCATCCAGACACAGGGAGAACATGCAAACTCCACACAAAAAGTTCTGGCTGAGCTGGGAATGGAACCACGAACCTTCTTGCTGTGAAGCGTGAGTGCTATCTACTCAGACACCACACTTCTCTCCTCACGTGCACGCTCCTCTCCTCACGTGCACACTTCTGTTTCACGTGCACGCCCCTTTGATGGTGAGGAGGTGAGTTGGTGGCTGTCGCTGTGAGGAGAGCGGCCTAATTAAAAAGTGGATGAATATTCATGAGACACTTGTACCGCTGCTGCTAATTACACATTCAGAGAGAGGCCAGTGATCAGGGCTGACAACTCAATCCTCCTCCACGCAACGCAGATGTGCCTCAGACAGACCAAACAAAGACTAAACCGGGACTAAACCGGGACTAAACCAGGTCTAAACCAGGTATAAACCAGAAATAAAACAGGACTAAACCACATCTAAACCAGGTTTAAACCAGATGTAAACCGGGAATCTAGTAGGTCTAAACCAGGTCTAAAAGAGGACTAAACCATGACTAAACCAGGTCTAAACCAAGTGTAAACCAGAACTAAACCATAACTAAATCAGGACTAAGGTAGGTGTAAACCAGGGGTAACCCAAAACTAAACCAGGACTAAACTGGGACTAAACCAAGACTAAACCTAGTCTAAATCCAGTGGAAACCGGGACTAAACCAGGACTAAACAAGGTCTAAACCAGGATTAAACCAGGATTAAACCAGGGCTAAACCAGGACTAAACCAGTAGTAAACCAGAACTATAGTAGGTTTAAACCCAGTAGACTCAAAACCAAGAATCAACCAGGACTATATAGCAGAACATAGGTGAACTCTGAAAGATTGTAATAGACAAAGAACCTAAACATAGACAGTAAACACAGAAAGTCCATAAACACACATAGTTTGAGTACTCGTGTATATTGGTATTTCTCGTCATCTTAGTTAATACTGAAGATGTTTAAAGGAGGAAGTAGGTATTGTTCCAACTTGTCCCCAGCTCTCGCAGATTCTTTGGCACGTCCTGCATGAGTTTTCAGACACATGCACAGCCTTACAACTACTTTTTCTAACAGAGAAGTGAAGCAGGTGGACCACCCTCACAGCCAATCAGCAGCCAACATAGTGACTTATCAGGTTTAGATCAAATGTTTTGTAATTAGACACAGAGAGCTCACTGTGGTCTGATTTGACAAGTTTTCCTCTGATTCTATTGTTTATTGTAAAAGCCAAAAGTAAAACTTAATATGGATCAGACCTGGACGGCTGAGGGATTACACAGACATCTATTGTTTATTGTTGTTTATTGTTTATTTTGATCCTCATTAGCATCTGCGGCACACTACGTCAGCTACTCTTCCTGGGGTCATTTTATATTTTACTCACTGTTTACGGTAATATTCACAATCATTCAACTAAAAACTTTTTACACCAATACAGACTGATTTTCCACTTGCTATGAGATGAAACAGTTTCTGGAAATGGAATAACAATAATGATTCCAGGTACAACTAGACACGATATCAGTACAATATAATAATAATGTTTTTTGAGTTGTTTTTTGAAACTATAACCAGCACTTATTCCTCTTATATTCAGTGGTGAATGATTCCATGACTTCATGAGGGCAAAATCAATATACGTTGGCTCTAGTTGTACATTTTGCCAGCGTGAAACACTGCACTACAGAATGCCTTGTTGAATAAAAAAAGATTTGTTTTACTGAAAGAAAGTTTTTGGTACAATGTAGAAGGTATCTGAGTTGTAATAATATTTCTTAAAAAGTTAGTTTTTTGCATACAAGCATCTATCTTTTTCCTAAAGCCAAGAAAGCAGCTTATGCATTTTAGCAACACTAGTCCTAAAAGCACACTGCAGAGCCACACGTGTAGCTTTGTTTTGCACCAGCTGTCATTTTCTCACATTATTCAATGTTTGACCAAACCACTGCACAATAATCCAAATGAGGCAAAACTAGGCTCTGAATGACACATGGGATTACCGGTATTTGTTTTGTTAAGTATTTTGAGCATCTTTTTTTATCAGTGTGAGACTGCATAAACATTAAATATTTGCTCTTTTCTGTGTTACTAGAGTTGTTATTGTACTTTCAAGCTCACTGTGACCGACTCATTTGTGGATCAATAAGGTTTAAAAGTGTAAAATACTGAAGTCATCTCTCAGTGAGTGATATACACACCTACACTGTATTATAGTGAAATACTATTGTCCACAGTTTGAATTAAGTGCAACTCAATCTGACAACCTTTTAACTACAGACTTTCGGGACTTCACTTTCCCATTAACGAATCCAGCAGCAGTGCCAGAGTTCGACCGTGTAAAATATTTGAGACACTGTAAAAATGTGACGGCCATTTCCTAAAGTAGCCATTTGAAAACATGAGCAGGAAGAAGTCGGCCATGTTTGAAGTACTTGATGGTTTAATGCCAGTTTTACGACTATCAGACGAAGGCGTTCATTTTGATAAGTGATCGGAGACTGGGGTTTATGGGACCAGTGGTTGAGGTGTAAAAACCATTGAGTGACACAGAAGTGGGAGTGTATTAAGCAAAGAACGTGTCTGCATTTGAACAAAGAGAGACACGTTTACGTGACATTTAAGAGAAAAGGGGAGGTACGAAAAGGAGGAAGGAGGGAGGTGGGGGAGTGCTTTTCAAGAACAAAGGCAAAAGTGTTATTAAAGAGGAACTAAACACTAAATCCACTTTAGTTTTGCCACTAAACTGTGTATATGGTGTTTTAATAACATTATCTACTGTTCCTCGTCATGTTTGGTCATTTTAAGGGCAAGCTGGGTACATTTGCAGATTTGTGTTAAAAATGTATAAATCAGTGTGATCAGTGTGTAATCAGAGCATGTGCTGCCTCCAGTGGCTTCTGCAATTTCAAGTAGTTGGTGACATCACTAAAGACTGCCCTGAATACAGTCAGGTTTTTCTAATTACAAACACCTGGCTGCAGGGGTGGAATTTGAAACATGGATACCTGTTAGACCAATGACACTGTTGCTTATACCTCCAGACCCCGCCCGTCCCCTCCGCTCACTCTCCCCTTTAGTCCTTCAGGTATTGCCAAGTTGCAGCTCCCATGTGGTTTTGGAAGGAGTTTAAGTGTTTAGTTCCACTTTACAGGTGGATAGTTCTCAGGTAAATACAGTTACTTGAGCAACTTTTAGTACAATTCAATAGCTTTTGATTATCCCAAAATTTTAATACATTTCAAGGACTTGCGAAACTGGATAGACTGTCGCCATTAATGCATTTTCATGATCTAGTGACAAAAATTTGCAATCACACCAGCTCCCTTTTTTAATGTTTTAAATGGACCTATACAACTGTTACAATTGTTTTGTTTATATTGTCTAAACGGGGCACTTACAGAAAAGTGAGTCAGGTACTATCATTATCTACCTATCATATCACCCTGTATAAATACAGATAAATCAGATTTTAAAAATAAAAAAGTAAAAGGGATCCAATGCATATCTCTCATTGGTAGGCTAAAGTTATTGATAGACTAGATTTTGTTTTCTATGTTGTAATTTTATCCTTACATTTTTCATATTTTTATGTAATGTAATTAATATTTTTAGTTCTAGATATAAAATGCAATAGTTTTGCTGTTTTTGTTTCAGATCCTGTAATTAAATTCTGATAATTTAGGGAGTGAAAGATGTCACTTGTATGGGGGGTAAATGTCTCATCATTCACTAAAGCCTAAAAACAGTGAGATTTGACTGTGTGGTAAGACTGACCTCTAGTGGTGATTTGTCACACTGCAGATGACAGTGTAAAAAGTCGAATATTAAATACATCTAAAGATAAAGATGAAACTGAGTGGTTGAAGAGAACCCATACCCAATAAGAAAAGCACAGACATGACAGACGTGTTCCTTTTTATGGCATTACCAGTGAATATTGTGAACAAAAATAAAAATAATTTCTGATACAAACTTGAAATCAGTATCACATAGTATAAAATAGTCTATAGATCAGTCACAGCACGGTAGCTGAGTAAGTAGCACTAACGCTTCAAGCAAGAAGATTCCATTTTTGATTCTGGGATCAAGTGGGTCTTTCTGTGTGGAGTTTGCACGTTCTCCCTGTGTCTCGGTGGGTTTCCTCTGGACATGCCTCTTTGCCTCATCAGAACCTATGTCAAATCCTCCAGTCTTGACCAAGACTAGCAACAATATCATGGAGATGTGTCAAATGCACATTTCCCAATAAAGGTTAACCTTAATTTATATCCATCTGTGTTGCCATGTCTGTCACCATCAAACTGCTAAACTCTGTACTATAAAATCTCTTTGAGTACTCCTTATGCTATATACAATATTCTCTAATTATGTACAGTAAATATGTTGTGACGGTAGTACATTTTCATGTAAGTTGATTTTTCTTTCACTGAGAGTGTAGTTGATAAAAAGGTCAGATACTTGATATTTCATTTAAGTTTTCCTTAACTTTACTTTTGATGACTCTGTTCTTCTGCTGGTCGGTCAGTCTGCATGTCTGTAACAAAAACTTTCCACTTGGAAAACAAAAGTAATTCTGATGGGTTTGTTTTGGTGCTTCACCCCAAACCACAGTGTTGAGATTGGTCCTTGGTGGATTTGAGGCAGGAGCTGTTCAAAATTCTCATGAGTTTGTAATATATTGTGAGGTTTGTGTTGCTGCTCGAGGTAAGGGGGTTTTATTTGTCCTCTCCTATTTTACGTGCTACAAATTAGCTCCAGCTAAAAGCAGTATGATGCATGCATCGGACTGCTGTGCTACAGTCACGGTTTATTCACCTCTACTCAAATAAACCAAAAAATATATATATATATTATAAAATACATTTGTGGACAAAAATCTAATTTTGTCTTTAAAGAGCACTTACATATTATACATTTACAATCAAATATTATAATGGTGTCAAGGAGACAGCTACAGAGCAGGTTACAGATCTTTCTAACTAGAAGTGGGAGAGGTCTGCGATCTAATTGCTCTATATAAAATTAGCACAGATTTTCATAAAGTTTATTATTGCTCAAAAAGGTTAATAAAGTAAAAACTCCCACTCAGGCGTCTGCTGTAATCACCTGACCTGATTAGAGCCGCTCCTCCATTACGGGGCGGTGAGTTGGCACAAAATGGCTGCCGGTGGTCCTCAGCTGCCCAGAGGGGAGTGTGGAGGAGGCGCAGTGTGAAACGGAGCTGTAGGAGTTTATCAGAGAAGACTTTTGACAGAGCCATCCATCAGAGAGACAAACTAGAGACAGAGGAGAGGGAGGGGGAGAGAGAGAGTGGAGGAGGGAGAGAGAGGGGTTAAAGAGAGGAGAGCAAGGGAGAGACAAACTAGAGACAAAGGAGAGGAAGGAGGAAGGGAGAGGGGGAGAAATGAGAAGAGAGAAGAGGGGAAAGGGAGGAAGAAAAAAAGACAAAACAGCTCAGGTGAGCAGGAAACAGAGAGAGCGAGAGAAAAAGAGACGGAGCAGGGACAGAAAGAGAGAGAGAGACAGGGAGAGAGAGAGAGAGACAAACTAGCTCTGTGTGAGGTGTAAATAGGGGAGAGGAGTAAGGCAGGAGGGACAGGAGAGAGAGAGAGATGAGAGGGAGGGGAGGGAGGAGTGCTTGTTATTTTTCTGCCATTTATGCTGCATTCTAACTTCTTTGTTTCAAATACCAGAAGTCAACACGTAAAACCAGCACCTTACAAGCACACAATAAGATGGGGTCGAATTTGGGATTTGAACCACAGAACTTTTAGTAGGTGGGCAAACATTCCAAATACAGTGGCACAACTTCAGACAACCTCCAATAATATGCTAGACTGAAAATCAAACCAGAGAGCTTTTCGACATGAGGCCACCTAAAAATGGCTAAAGGGTTATTTATTTATTGCATATCAGTTACTTAGAAGAACTTGTAACAAAAACATTGCCTGAATTTACAATTAAAATTAATATTTATTTTATACAAATTAAAAAGTATTACAAATTCACAGGTTAAACAGTTTCAGATCCAGGACTGATCAGTCAAGAACACTTCAACAGCACATCTAAAACATATTCATAAGATCTGTTCAAAAAACATCATATCAAGACAGTTCACAATAAAACATGAGAGATTCAAAAACTTCAACTTTTGGCTAAAAGCTGAACACACAAGATGAGTCACCTTGGAATATTTTAGAACATTTTAGACATTCACTAATTAAAACAAACACTGAGGGTTTCAGTAAATCACACACAACATGTAAAATGTATTTTCAACAGCACATTATATAAATATCTGCACATTTTATTCATTGTGTCCTTGAGCAAGACACTTCTCCATCATTTCTGCGTGACTGTAGTGGTTTCAGATGTTCATTTTTGTCAGTCAGCCCCAGGGCAGCTGTGGCTACAGAAGTGGCTCTGGACTGAGTGAATAATGCAGTCTATAAAGTGTTTATAATCTGTAAAGGTTCTATATAAACTCAAAGCATTATTTTTACTATTAGGCAAATCAGGTCGGTCTCAGCTGTTAAATTACTACATTTATCTGAGAATTCCTTAAGCTTTTTTATAAATTATTTTTTGATGTAGATGTTTTAAGAATTTTACTAAAGACGGCAGGATGGTGAGGGCAGATGCACACAACAATCAATCAAGTTTCAGAGTGATGAAAAGGTGTTAATGTTGCTGTATTGATCAACTTAAAATTTTTAAAATGCATACATTTTCTATGATCAAAAGTCCTCAAAGTCCTTCAAAGCATCTTGGGATCTTGAGACTGATGCACAAATGTTGATGGTTCTATGTTGTTGGGATGTGGTGGTTGATGGTTCTATGCTGCAGGGATGTGGTGGTTGATGGTTCTGTGCTGCAGGGATGTGGTGGTTGATGGTTCTATGCTGCAGGGTTGTGGTTCTGGAAGTGCACAGAATTCCTTATGATGCGAGCAAAGTTTTCCTGTGCGCTGTGAGTCTGTCCTCTCTGAGTGCTGTGATGAAGACCATACGAGAAGTAGATCACCAGACCTCAGGGAACAAGACACAAATGCAGGAATAAGTACCTTTTATTCTGAATACAACTTTACTCAGATTTAGCATTGAGCTGAGATTAAAAAGTACACCGGGGTATAGTATGGGTGGATGAGGTGTACACATCATTAAACCATTAATTCACAAACATAAGTGCATAATTCCATTAAAGTAGTGTTGGCTCAACCCCTGTTGTGGCAAGACCCCTGTGCAAATTATGGGATGTCACAAATAGTTCTTGAGACGTACAAAGCGTAAAGTAGTATTTAAAAGTTACCCAGCAGCATCCAGACGCTGTAGCTGATCCAGGTGTCTGCTCCAAACTGCACCATCAGGTAAATGTTTATGAAGAGACTAAGGACGGGGATCAGGGGCACCCACGGGACCTGAGACAGAGAAGAGGGTCGAGGAGGAGAAAGGAGGAAAGAGAAGGAAAGACAGAGAAAGAGGAGAGAAAGAGAGGACAGAAAGGAGGAGGGGGAGAGTAAGGAGGAGGGAGGGAGGGAGGGAGGAGAAGAGAGAGGCAAGGAGAGGAGAAGAGAGAGGGGAGAAGATGACAGAGAAAAGGGATGTCATTGTCTGATTTGGAGCCCTGCCCACTTTTTCAAACTGCACGTTCTGAAATACTTTGGCACAAGCACTGAGTATTAAGCATATTTCATAAATCTCATATGTTAGATTTGTTCAATAAAATGCACTCTTGGAATATACACAGTTTTACAAATAATTGACTAAAATCTGAAAAAAAATATGATTTATTACTTTACATACATGAGGAAATGGAGCAGCCAATTTTGATCATCATGAGCAAAAAAAAATATATTTTTAACTCCAGTCCAGCTCTGATATAGATTACCTTAAACTGAGCACTACTTTGGGGTTGCAGTAGAAAGAACACAAAAGGAACATGTTTAAAGGAGTTGAAAAAAAAAAAAAAAAAAGGTGTGATAAAATTGGGCAATGATAAAAGGCTTTAGCTCAGTAGATCTATGCTTTAACTGTCCAAGTATACCACAGAGAAATGACTCCCTCTGAAACTGAAAACAAGGTCAGGAACTATTGTTTTAGAACTCCATTCTAACATCAAAACACCTGAAACTTAGAGACTTACTATAAGCACATTTTACCATGAAGGAGGCTCTGGTGGAGTTCTGAGGCTGTCTCCAGATCAGGACCATAGCCAGGACCAGGATGAAGACCAGGACTGAGACCAAGACCACGGCCCAGACCTTCAAAGACTGGAGGAAGACCAGGGCTTCAGACAGAAGCAGACTCAGCACCAGAACCAACAGCACTGAGAGGAGGAGGGAGAAGGAAGGACAGAGAGAACCAAAAGAAGAGAGGAGGAGGGAAGAGAGAGGACAAGAGAGGATGAGAGAGGTCGGGAGAGGACAAAGAGGAGGAGAGAGGAGATAGAGAGGAGGGAGGAGAAAGGTGAGAGGAGGAGGGAGGAGAGAAAGGTGAGAGGAGGAGGGAGGAGAGAAAGGACAGAGAAGGAAGGAGAAGAGAGGACAGAGAGGATTGAGAATAGAGAGGACAGAGGGAAGGAGACAGGACAGAGAAGACAGAGAGGACAGAGAAGACAGAGGGGACAGAGAAGACAGAGAGCAAAAAGAGAGGAAAGAGCGGAAAGAGGGGAAAGAGGGGAGAGAAGACAGAGGAAGGAGGGTTACATATACCAACATCATTTGGGGGGAGAGGTTATAATGGAAATGACAAACTGTTGTATGAGTAACAATGGTTTGTGCAGTACATGGGCTCCATCTAGAGGAACTCTGGGCCTTTTTTGTTGTTTGTTTTTTTTACATGATATGAATATATTTTTTCAATTGCATTTAATCAGCTAAAAGGAGACCAATTGTGCAAAATCTACTTTTTTCAGTTTTTAAACCATATTATAGTAGTTTCCCCTCACCATTTACTCACCCATAGTTGTATTTGGAGTGATGCATGTTTGAGCAATAATTTTGAATCATTTATTTTCAAGACATCATATTGTTGATCAATCCCTGCTTTCATCACCACTGATATGCCCACTGCCCTCTACTCATTTTATTTTCTTAACTGATGGTATGTGCAGGATTCTACAGCACTGCATTGTCATTTTGGTACTAATTACTATGCAGCTGTGCATTTGAGGTGGTGAATATTTATTGTGATGGTATTTATGGTGACATTAACTCCCTTTGGGCACCACAGTTTCCTAACATTGAAGTCAGCGGATTTTATTCTTTTATTAAGTCATTTTAGATGAATATTGTGGCTCATTATGGAATAATGAGCCATGGGTGTCATACATTACAGTTACAAAGCAGACACAAGCACAATGTGTATTCTTTAAAAAGATTTAGTGAAACTGGCCAAAATAGGTAATAATAATAATGATGATTATGTTTTCCACAACTGAAAGTATTATGGCTGCCAGTGTAATTTGCTGTGGGGTTCAGAGTTTGTTAGATGTGGGTCTACAATAATTATGTTTTTCACAGATACAGATGATGCTGGTCTAAGCCCTAGTCTGGGTGGTCTAGTAACTAGTCTCTCACAGATGCAGATGATGAGCACCCGGACGTTCTTAGAGGTCCGTGAAGTGGCTTTGTGTGGAGGGATAAGCAGACCCATCACACTGAAGTCCTCCCTCCTTCTGACGAAGTGGTCTTCTCTGTATCTGCACACAGAAGTGCAGGGGTTTCTCAGACAGTGGTGCAATTTATATTACACTACCTTTACTTCAGAATCAGAATCCTTTTATTGCCATCGTTTGTGAACACAGTTCACAAACTAGGAACTTATTTTGGTGATAAAGTGCAACATAAAACATAAAACACACTGAATAAATACAAATACAAATAAGGGCATGCACGAAGTTAAAAAAAGATATGCTTAAAAATCAAATAAAATACTTAAAAGGTAGAAAATATATACAACAGCAGCATCAGAACAACAGTGCAAACATGACTTATTAAAGTGACCGGTGTTATAAAGTGTCCAGTTTTGTGCAAATATTATAAAGTGTTTATGAGACAAACAGCAGAGGGGAAGAAACTGTTCTTATGACGAGAGGTTCTGGTCCCAATGGACCGTAGCCTCCTGCCAGAAGGAAGTGGCTCGAATAGTCCATGTCCAGGGTGAGAAGTGTCAGCTGCTATACGGCCTGCTCGCCCCCGAGTCCTGGAGACGTACAGGTCCTGTAGAGATGGAAGGCTGCAGCCAATCACCTTCTCAGCAGAGCACAATGCGCTGCAGTCTCTGTCTGTCCCTGGCAGTGGCCCCAGTGAACCACACAGTGATGGAGGAGGTGAGGATGGACTCAATGATGGCCGTGTAAAACTGCACCATCATCTGGACCGGCAGCTTGCGTTTCTTCGGCTGCCGCAGGTGGAACATCCTGTGATGGGCTTTCTTGATGAGGGAGCTGATGGTTGGCTCCCACTTGAGATCCTGGGTGATGCAGGTGCCCAGGAAGCAGAAAGAGTCCACAGTGGTGATGGGGGAGTCCGTCAGGGTGAGGGGAGGCAGGGGGGCTGTGACTTTCCTGAAGTCCACAATCTTCTCCACTGTCTTCTGGGCGTTAAGCTCCAGGTTGTTGCTGCTGCACCAGGACACCAGCCGGTCCACCTCCCTCCTGTAGGCAGACTCATTGCCGTCCAAGATGAGTCCAATGAGGGTGGTGTCATCTGCAAACTTAACCAGTTTGACGGAGTCGTGGCTGGAGGTGCAGCAGTTGGTGTACAGGGAGAAGAGCAGGGAAGAAAGTACACAGCCCTGTGGAGATCCTGTGCTGATAGTCCGAGTGACCGAGACATTCTTCCCCAGCTGTACGCGCTGTCTCCTGTCCGTCAAGAAGTCCGTGATCCATCTGCAGGTGGAGTCAGGCACATTGAGCTGAGCGAGCTTGTCCTGGAGCAGAGCAGGGAGGATGGTGTTGAACGCAGAGCTGAAGTCCACAAACAGGATCCTGGCGTAGGTTCCCGGGGAGTCCAGATGCTGGAGGATGAAGTGAAGGGCCAGGTTAATGGCGTCGTCTACAGAACGATTGGCTCTGTAGGCAAACTGCAGAGGGTCTAGGAGGGGGGAGGTGAAGGACTTGAGGTGGTGCAGGACCAGGCGCTCAAATGACTTCATGACTACAGACGTCAGCGCCACAGGTCTGTAGTCATTAAGTCCAGTGATCCTGGGCTTCTTGGGGACGGGGACAATGGTGGACAGCTTGAAGCAGGCTGGGACGTGATATGACTCCAGGGAGGTGTTAAAAATGTCTGTGAAGACAGGAGCCAGTTCCTCAGCACAGTGTCTAAGGGTGGAAGGAGAGACACCATCTGGGCCCGCGGCCTTACAGGGATTCTGCTTCCTGAAAAGCTTAGTCACGTCCTGCTCCAAAACTGTGAGGGCAGTGGGGGAGGAGGGGGGGGGTCCATGTACCCATTTCTTTGAGTTCAATGAAACAACATGTCATAAGATGTAACCAGACTTCACAAAACCCTAAAATTAACTCTTACTAATTGTATGTTATTATATGTAACAAGTAGCCTACTGTCAATCTCTTACCTGAGGACAAGGATGCAGACGGCCACCAGAGTGTAGGCGAAGATGGTTCCAATAGAACCCAGGTCGACCAGGGCTTTGAGGTCAAACAGCAGCACCATGAAGGCTGAGCACAGACACAGATATGAAGATGTTATGGAATTTATATTATGGGCTGAATCCGTGTCATGCCCCACAGCATCATGCTGTAACTGACCGGCCACAGCTCCGGAGACCAGTGTGGACAGCACTGGGCTCTGTCTGGAGCTAACGAAGCTCAGAGGTTTGAAGAGCAGTCCATCTCTGGCCATAGCAAACAGCACACGAGCCATAGGCAACATCGCGCCCAAGAGACTGAGGAGATAGAGAAACAAAGTGTATCTGAACCTCACTATTTCAAAAAAGACCTATTATGATCTGCCTCACCTGGTGGACAGGGCACACAGGGAGCCCACAGCCACAACGTATTTGGCCGGGTCCCAGCCCACGTACTCGAATGCTACAGGCAGAGGACTGTGATAGTCCAGCAGGTGGTAGGGCATCAGAAGTGTCAGTGAAGCAGAGACACCAAAATATGCCAAAAAACACAACAATAGAGAGACCACGATGCCCTGAGGAACAGCCTTCTTTGGGTTCTCCACCTCCTCACCTGGACATGAGACAGGACGTAAATATTGTAAGCTTTCATGGTTTTCTAATTATGACTTGTTCAAGTATTTATACAATGATATTTGTATTACTGGATTGTGTTACTCAAGGTTAAAATTAAAGTTAAGTGTTATTCTAAAAAGCACTCTTACAGTTTTAAAATGTAGCCATACTGGCTTGTCAAAGTCAGATCTCAGAAGCTAAGCAAGGCCAAGCCTGGTTAGTACTTGGATTGCTGGGAATATCAGGTGCCACAGTGGAGAGCTAGTGGCAAAACTGTTGTTCTGCACTTTACCCCTACTGCCGGGTATGAGTGTGGTTTGTGCGTGCGTTTGTATGGTGGTCAGAGGGGCCAATGGTGCAGATTGGCAGCCTTGCTTCCATCAGTCCCCATGGCAGCTGTGGCTATAATAGTAGCTTACCAAAACCAAGTGTAGAATAAATGAATAATTCACTGTAAGGCGTCTTTGAGTGTTGAAAAAGCGCTATACAAATCTGTTATTTAGTATTATTAGAAAGATCCTACAATTACAACTACAAGTTTTTCTCATTCTCAGTATATGGACGGGCCATGCCTCATGTGAAAGCTCAAAACCTCCAGAATTCACTCACTAAGCTGTCTTTTTAGGTTTACATCAACTGTCTGGCAAACCAAATGGTAGACTGTTTTTAGCAACATGATGCTAACAAATAGATGCTTCGATATGAGTGTAATTTTAGCTCTGGCATGATCAAAATGTCTAGTGAAGGTGTGTGAACTTTACAAACAAAGAGACAAATCTGGAGAAGGAGGGTAATACAAATCACAACTCCATTTGTTTTTGATGAGGAAACTAGATTATAACACGGTTGATGGCTCAGAGCAAAAGGTATTATGAGTCGTATTGTGCTGTACCTGTGGTGGCGATACAGTCAAAGCCCACAAAGCCGTAGAAACATGTGGCTGCTCCAGATAAAGTTCCCTCAAATCCAAATGGGAAAAACCCTCCAGACCCAAAGAGCGAGTCGGAGGAGTTCTGAGGAAAAGACAGGTTCCTGAACAGGACCAGAACAGACAGGCTTTAACATGAAGTGATGTTTAATGTTCTGGTATTGTGGTGGAACAAGGAGTGAATTTGCCTCACAGCTTTGAACCAGAGATGGGTACTAGTCAAAAACTGTACTGAAGATAGGTTCTACTTCATAATACAACTCCATAAAAGGAAAACAAAGATATCTAACAAACATCGGTGCAGTTTCTTAGTCGTCCATGTACGTTTCATCACAAAAGACAACGGAATTCTGTTTGCTGGACAATTGGACAGCTGGCACTTTCCGGTCAGAGGGACAGTTAGTCATTTCCATTAGCTCCTCCCAGACAGATATAATGCAGTGACCATCTATTCCGTCAGAACTGAAGCCTTTTGTATTCAAAATGTTAAGTTAATTCAATTTATTTTTTGCTATCTAACAAATACCTGAGAGTAAAAATGTTTGAAAGTTAAGTGTTTTAGCATTATTTCTTAGTACTTATTAATACAGCAAAGTTATTTGTGCAAAAACTAGAATTATCAGATTTTATTGTGTCAAACTATAGCTTTTACACTTACTAAAAAGGGAGAGATTAGGCTAAAAATTCTATGAATAGTGGACTAAAGAAACTCTTGGTTGACTAAAGACATGTCCTGCAGATTGAATAATTGACTAAAAAGACTATTTCTATGCATCTGACCCAAACTGCGCTCACTAGACAACATCTGCATGGAAGTTCACACAAAAAATACTATTTAAACGCAAAAATACGAAGAAAAAGTGTTTTTTTAAAAAAGTTTATACGGGGGGAAAAAAATAATTCTTGATTCACTGCCAAATCTTCAGCTAACTCAGTCACTTCTCCATTTTTCTGTTGTGCATATATATCCTTATAATTTAAATAAAATAATTTGTCAACTAATAACATTTTTGCTTTTTGATTGATTAAGACTTCATCAATTGAACTAAAGGACAATAGCGCTACAAAAACTACTACACAGGCACATATAGTGGTTAACTTTTATATTTTCATAAAGAGTTTCTTCACCTTATATGTGCAGTGTAGTTCAGCTCTGTTTTGCTGAGCCTCCAGTTTCTGATGTCTCCTTTGACAAACCCTGAGATGATGATGAAGATGAGCACAGCCACATTCAGACCAGTGAAGATTGTATTCAAGATGGCCGACTCCTTCACTCCATATGCCAGCACTCCTGACACACAACAGGTGAATACTCAGGTTAGAATGTTTAAATGATTGTAGATACATTACATCTGAGGCTATCAACATTCCTTGGGGGCTGGGTGAAGCTAACCGGAGGCATTACTTTGCCTGAAGTTACTATATTTTGGTCAGATTGTATTAAAACAAAGTTAAGTCTAACTTCATTGGACCTACAACAGATGACCTAATTTGTGTTGGCAAAAAAAACCCCAAAACATTAGAGTCACAAGCTAGCTAAAATTAGCAAACAGTTTTTTCAGTTAGTCATCCTCACATTTTTTGTCAAATATAAAACACCTAAACGGGACGATGAACTCACACTGATCACAGGTTTATGAAAATGTGCTGCTTAAATCCAAATTTGTATTTTTAACTGACAATGATGATTAACTTGAGTATGTGTTAAAAATGTCTGTGAATATTTACGGTACAAGATCTTGTGGTTAAATTAAAGAAATTACTACTGTTACATAGAATTTTGAAAATAGGAGAATGCAATGAAAATATTGTTTCACTAGAGACAACTATATGTCATCAATCTTGAAAAAATAATATATGGAGTTCCATGGCTGTACCTGCCATTAGCATGACAAATGCTGCAGAGAAAAAGTCTGGGTAGGGGGCGAGACCAGGCGAGTTCATGGGCATGTGCTGCTCCAGAGTTTGATCAATTGCATTATCGATGAGGTCATCAAATGCTCCGGTAAATGCTTTGGCCACACTGGATGTTCCTGTTATCACACACAGTTCAATTCTGCACAAACTATCGACCAATGCAGTAGGGTGAATATTCATTTTCATCATTCAGAGAAAAACATGTCCTGACAAAGACATTAGAGTACTGGTCACAAATACACCATTACATGTCAATTTAAAAACTTGAATTAATGAATTTTCTGGCCCTGTTTGCACTTGTTTCACTCAAAAAATGATCGTTACATTTGCCATCGCAACACAACCATGGATCTATAATACGAAGTGGATAAGACATCCCCCCTGTCCCTGTGTGAGATCGATTAGCGGTCACCCCATTGGTACTGCAGCTCTCAGGAGCTCCGGCCCAGAAAAAATTCTCCCATAGAACACAATGCATTTTTTGGGAATTCAAACTGCCTGTATTCACCTGATGGGGCATCCACAGCTTTCACAAATGTCGGCTTTTAAAGGGATTCCTCTGTATTTTCACATGAACGTTTGGATTTTTAAAT
Source organism: Periophthalmus magnuspinnatus (assembly GCF_009829125.3). Lineage (NCBI taxonomy): Eukaryota > Metazoa > Chordata > Actinopteri > Gobiiformes > Gobiidae > Periophthalmus > Periophthalmus magnuspinnatus. The sequence goes on from NC_047140.1 coordinate 13,668,915, forward strand.
CCTCAAAGTGCCTCAAATTTAGCCTGGCCTCGCACCGAGCATGTGCTAGCTCCACTCTAGCAGTTATTGCTCTCACTGGTCAGAACTGATCATGCTGTGCCCGTTTCTGTCATCACACAGTGGGCAGCACTAAGGCAATATTCAGGAAGTAATGCACAAGAAAAAAAAAGATTTCTGGCATGTCACGACGATGAGCTCAGGCCACTGAGAACAACAGAAAGCCATTTTTAGTTCTTCCAGATCTTATTATACTTCCATGAACACAACTTGCATCCTATCCAGGCCTTAGTATAACAGGCCTTAATAATATATCCATCTCTCTGAAAAAACCTCAGCTGCACACACAGGCTAATCACAATCAACTCTAAAAGTTGTGACAGCTGACTTTGTAGTTTCGACTTCTACAAACATGTTATCAAATACTTATTTTATGTATGCATTTATTTATTTGATTGGGTCAGTGCATGTTAATGAACAGACATGATCCAACATGAATGTAAACACATGGGATTAAAGCCAAGAGCTGATTTCCCCAGTTGTCCCAAGACTTAAGTCATTAGGTACAGCTGCAGATGAGAGTGGACCTCCAAAACATCCCTGCATGTCATTTCCTGCACTGATTAAAATATTGAGTTATTTGATAAATTGCTCTGTATGTACAAATTAGGGTCGCAAGATTTGAATGGATACAATTAGCAAATCACAAAGGATGCGATTTCCATAATTTCATCCAGAAACAACAACATTTCTTATTTTGCATAAAAACTTCTAACCCGTTTTGCCAGTGTAAAGTTAACTGCATGTTTCTATGGAAATATAAAGTTAAAACCATTCTTCAGAACATTTTACATGGATATACACAAAAAAGGTCCTCCTTCTGGCCAAACAGGAGGCAGGTTTGTGGAAATGCAAGCCCACTCACAGTAAGGACGCATGCTTGTGTAACTTTAAAAGCATTTGGTTAATGCAGACAATGTTTTGGCAAAAATTTGCATACTGTGATTTTAAACTTGGAATATACATTTCAATGTAACATGGGACTCACCGATGATGTAGGACAGGAGCAGGTTCCAGCCCGTGATGAAGGCCCACAGCTCCCCCACAGTGACGTAAGTGTAGAGGTAAGCAGACCCCATCTTAGGAACCCGCGCCCCAAACTCAGCATAGCACAACGCCGAGAACACAGACGCGACTGCTGCTACCAGGAAAGAGAGGACAATACTGGGACCAGCCGCCTCACGAGCCACCTCACCGGAGAGGACGTACACTCCCCCACCCAGGGTACTCCCCACACCAAGCCCGATGAGGTCTATGGTGCTCAGGCGACGAGAGAAGCCCGAGTCACCCCCCACTGGGTCTATGGGCTTCTTCACGCTCACAGTCTGCACCAAAACCTGGACTTTAGACCAACAGGATCCACAGGCCAAGGGGCTGGGGAGAGAAGGGATTTGTGCATACGGCACATGCTTGGTTTGGTGTGACAGTAAATATCATAGTTTTACAGCAATTTGAAGAAAAGTAAAGGATAAAACGATGGCTAATACAGGAAGTGTGTCAAATTCCATCTAAAATACAGGGACAAGTTAACCACATGGAAGACATTTTTCTGACAGTTTAAAACTTCATTTAACAAAAGGAAAGTGCTGTCATTATTTGTCACACCATAACTATTATAATAACTAATGTCATTTTCACACATTTTTGTAATGGATTATTCTAGTACAAAACCCAAAACTCTGTACTAAACCAACGCTAAACCAGTCAGGTTTAACCCAGGACTAAACCAAGACTACCCTAATAATAGCACTTCTGATAGACACTGAACAGTAGAAACCTCCCACACTAAACTAGGACTAAACCAGGGCTAATCCAAGACTGAACCAGATCTACAGCAGGTCTAAAGCGCCTTTGGTTCTGATCCCTGCACACAGGAACTCCCCACCAGAGCTGTACACAACCAGGACTAACTCAGAAGTAAACCAGGTATAACCCAGCACCTCTGTTAGTTAGATTATGATTTAGATCTTTTGTTTTGGCTCTTGTTAACATTAATTGTAAATATGTCTCCTGCCCATGTCCAACCAGGAAGTGAAATCGTAAACTTCTATAAAGAATGAAGCAATATTTTGAGTAAAAACATAAATATAATTATGTTAACTATGTTTTAAATGAGTGGTCCAACCTCTCAAATGCCTTTCAATTATTTGAAAAATGCATAAATATATGGACACATGAACTGGAGTTAAGCAATACAAGCATAAAAACTAAACTCTTACCAAACTTCCAAATATTATAGACTTAAACACTGAATTTTCAAGTAATTTCTCAAGTTGTGGATGAATTAAATCTAAAAGTACCTGTTGTCCATTTTAAAGGAGGCGAGTTGCAAATGTACTTATGTTTGTTTTGGGTTTTTTTTCAGCATATAAAATCCACAGTGAGGAGGCTCTCTCAGACCTGCTCCTGTCTGCTGCACACCTGAGTCCAATCAGCCAATCAGACGCCACGTTCAGGAGGCGGGGCGTGACAGATGTATTGACTTTCTAGTTATAGATTATTTATCTATTTTTGAATCTTCATATTCTTTCAAATAAATATTATGGACTCTTCAAACTTTTAAACTATAGTGTTTTTCTATATAAATTTAAATATTGCCCTGATAACCACATGATCAGTTTGCCCTAATACATAAATGATGATGAGTCTTACAGTTGGAAAGAAAACAGCTCTGTATCTTTGAATATTTGTACATCTTTAATATATTTCTAAGTTAATATTTTTGCAAACATATCAGTAAATCTGTAAATGGAGGCAGAGGTGAAGGAAAGTCTCATGATTCTTCTCACATAGAGAAAAGTCAGATATTTCAGTATTATAATTTTAGCTCACTGCAGGATACAGGATGATTGAAATATGTGAACAAAACAAAAATCGCAAGTGTGTCTAGAACTGCTCCATCTGACCCTCTCCTCTGCATCTTCTGCTTTATCTGACCCTCCACATGGCACCAATTTAAGCGAAAGACATTGGAGTCGTGACTCGGTTATCAATGATGTCATCCACTAAAACTACCTGCAATTCTACGAGTAAGCCACTAGATAGAGGCAGTGCAACGGGATGAAACACAGCCTCAAGATTTATCCAGCTTCCCTTGATATCGATGACATAATGCTTTCCCATTCCAGGAAAAAAAAAACAATCACCAGGAATTCTGTTGGAATAGAAACACAAGAGGACAACGAACCACTCTTAAAATGTCCACCTGGCATTATATTTAACCAGTTTTACACCAATTTTCCTCATTGAAACTGTAAATAAATCTTTTAAATGTCCCATGACTTGATGACTTGCGTATCCCTTCCTCCCCTCCCCCAGGCTCCCTCCTTCGGTGTGTGGCTTACCCTTGTGTTGACAATTAATTATTCATCCATGCAAATTAATATGCACAGGGACCACCTCTTTACAGTACGGGCTTCATTTGGGGGGGCTGCTTTGTGAAGTTGGTGCTTAATCTGGTCTCTCTGATTCCAATGAAAACCTTTCAAACCAGGTCTAACTCAGGTCTAATTCAAGTCAAATAGGTTCTGTCCACATGATATCACAATACTGTAAAATCCCTATAGTTTAAACAGAGCTGGAGGACAGGTCAGGAGTCTATGGTGGAATTTGCTGTTTAACTGACAGGTTGCAGATTTGTTGACCTGGTTTATGGTTAATATCTCTGTAATTACTGGGACTATCCACAGGAAAAAAAATACTGGCACAAATAAAATCTTCAAAGAGATGTTTTTTTTCCACAATAGACTCAGAAAGTGGTGCCATTATTCACCCCCAAAGACGTGATTGTTGTTTCTTGAAAGGACTTTAAAACATAAGATTAATATGATAAGTGTACGAAGCCAATCCCAAACAAATAAAAATAATGAGAAGGTTAAACATCTGAGGATTATAAATTTGGATATTTGTTTCCCAAACAGGGAGTCTCCCACAGTGTGAAGCCTGTGACACCTGAGTGTTTGTGAGTAAGAGATGCAGATCGTCATGGAAACACCCAGCCCAGAGGCCGATGCTGTTTAAGAGGAACGAGAAGAGGAGGAGGAGCAGTCTATATTGTTAATTTAAACAATAAATAAATTAACATTTTTTAAACCAGGGCTAAACCAGGACTAAACCAAAACTAATCCAGGATTAAACCAGGACTAAAACAGGACTAAACCTGAAAAAAAAAACAGGCTAAAACCAAGACTAAACCAGAACTAAACCAGGACTAATCCAGGGCTAAACCAGGACAAAAAAAGAAAAAAAAAAACAGGGCTGAATCAGGACTAAACTGTTAAACCAGGGCTAACAAGAACTAAACCAGTAAATACGATTTTTATTATTATTATTTTTTATTTATATATTTATTTGACAGGGACAATGCAATCAGACATAGTTACAAAATGAACATTGCAGCTGATGTGATGCATACAGAGTTTATAGCAAGAGCTAATTTTCAACTCCCGTCCCTGGTTGGGCTTTGGAATAATCATTGCTGCAAGAAGGTCTAATCAACACATTGGAGAAGTTAAGATTATAATTTGACAGGAAGAAGCAAGTAGCCATTGCAATTTAATACAGGTTAATAAGCAGCAATGTCAAATTTACTCGTCAACTTTCTATTTAGTGGTGTCCTAGTTTGGACTTTGCCTAGGATCCAGAACACACACTTCTCCAATACTTTACGAAGATGTGAGTCGGGTCACCAGTGAATCTCAGATGGGCATGATTGACAGGTGGATTAGCCAAACAGGGACACACATTATCTGTCTGCAAAATATTACAGGATACTGAAAAAACATTGTGGATTTCTGCAGAATCAATGTTCTGTTCATCTGAGGTGAGAGAAAATTGAGTTTGTTCAAAATGAATGCTCCTTCATTTTACATGTGTCACTAAAATAAACAGATCTGCTTGGACAATTGTGTTTGAGCCTGACTCGTGGTGTAACAGAGGGTGTGGTGACCAGACTAATATTTATGAAAAATACAGAGACATATCAATCTGGATTCACCAGGCAATTGGACCTGCTGACCTGTTGTGAAGTTTTGGGGAGAATCACTGATTGCCCTGGCTTTATATAATCTGTTTAGATTTTTACAATCTGGTTTAGTCTCTGAGCGTCTGGTGGCACTATGTTAATTGCACTTTGCAGTCAGAGTCAGTGAGAGAGCTCCCAAAAGCAACCCTGCTCCTGGGATTTGAACCACAGACCTCCTCACAGATGGGCACAGTTGAACTCTTTGTGAGGACCAGAAGAGGGTCAGCCCAATGATCAGTGCTCAGTGTGCCTCATGTCAGTGGTTCTCATACAGTGGGAAGTGTACCTATTTCATGACACTATGTTATATTCTTTTACTTTTATATCCCATTGTTGACCCAGTTTATACCCTCCCAGTTTAGTTTTTAATTCAGTGGAATTCCAGTTTGTCTTCTTCTACTCCTGGCAGTACTGTAGAATATACTTATTTATTTTATTATGTGGGTCTACTTAAAAAAATAAAAAAATAAAAAAGTTGGAGAATTAGCTTGTATATTGCCCTACGTCCAATGTGTGCAATAATTATGATGTCTGCTTGTCTCATGGTATTGCTTTGCCTGGAATGTTGCACAGCATGGCATTAAACCTAACCTTCTGCTCAGAAATACCGTGAAAAACATGCGTGCTAACTGTAATTGTCACCTTTCCACAGATCGGACCTGCAACTTGCCTGCTTGTTTCCTTGATGATAACTTAAAAAAGGGGTATTACGCAAAATTGACTTTTTGGAACTTTCTACCATGTTATAACATTGTTCCTCATCAAAAACATGCCTGATGCAATGTGTTCTAGTTTCATTAGAAAGTTATTTAGGCTGAACACTGATTGGGTCATTAAAGTGCTCTGAAGGGGGAGTGACTTAGCTTGAGAATGCCAAAAATGAAAGTGAAAACATGTATTACCATGTATACAACATGGTAATACATTTTTTTTTGCCAAATATCGCATTTCCAATAAAATAAAAAAGGTAACACGGTGACCTAAACATGTTACGTGTTAACTTTTTTTTTCTTTTTTTTTCCTTTTTTTTGGCAGCATATCCAAACTTTTAAGACATTCATTTTACTGCAAAAATACTGGAAACATTATTTTATTGATTTGCTCATGTTTTTGTCCCCATTTCTAAACGCCCTTAAACACACCACGTATGTCAGTGCCCATTTTTCTGAGCTGTGTGAGGAACATATGGGACTCAGTTTAAACAGAGCGCTCCGGATCTGGGCTCCGGTCCAGGACTTCTCCCAGACCAGTGCGGACAGATGGACCTAGAGAACCAGGACAAATATAACAGGACTAAACCAGGACTAAACCAGGACTAAACCAGGACTAAACCAGGACTAAACCAGGACAGAACTAGGATTAAATCAGAACTAAACAAGGACTAAAGCAGTACTGAAGCAGGACAGAACTAGAACTGAACCAGGACTAAAGCAGGACTAAACCAGAGCTGAAACAGGACTAGACAAGGACTGAAAAAGGACTAAACCAGTATTATACCAGGACTGAATCAGCACAAAACCAGAACTAGACCATGACTAAACCACCTCTAGACCAGGACAGGATTAGACCAGGACTAGACATGGACTAAACAGAACCGAACTAGGACTAAACCAGGACTAGACCAAGACCAGGAATAAACCAGGTCTAGACCATAACTAAAAGAAGACACAAGAAAAGACAGTGCAGCCAGTGGGAACTCAGGAGACCAGGACAGTACAGAACAAATATAGGACCAAACCATGAGTAGACCAGGACTAAACCAGGACTAAACCAGAACTAAACCAGGTCTAAACCAGAAATAAACCAGGACTAAACCTGAACTAAACCAGGTCTAAACCAGAAATAAACCAGGACTAAACCTGAACTATACCATGACTAAACCAGGACTGAACCAGGACTAAAGCAAGAGTAAACCAGGACAGGATAATGTACATATGCTACGGAACAGAAATATGTCCTCCTCATTTGTACTAAACCAGGACTAAGCCAAGACTGAACCATGACAAGACCAAGACTAAACCAAGACTAAACCAGGACTAAACCTGAACTATACCAGGACTGCACCAAAACTAAACCAGGACTTATACCAGGACTAAAGCAAGAGTAAACCAGGACAGGATAATGAACATATGGTACAGACGATAGAAATGTCCCCCTTTCCTTGTAATATCCACCCTGTGCTTCAGACCCATTTGAGACTGGTTGAGATCCTGATGACATCCTGACCCTTCTTCACTAAATCCTTCTGATCCTGCTTCACTCCACACAGCTCTCATGTCAATCACGCCTCCCTGCTAAGCTCTGATTGGTGGGTTCAAATGTCACAATGTCAAAGCGAGAGGCGTCAGAGCACAGAGGAAAATGTCAGCTCCTCGGGCCTGGAGAGAGCTAGATTTTCTAAGGGTTTTACACAGAAATTCATATGCTTCAAAATAAGGCGTGTTGGATTGAAGAGAGAGAGACAGACAGAGAGAGAGAACATGCTCCAGCAATGTCACCTAGACGTAGAGGCCTAGAACCCAAATTTAAAACCACAGTTAAAACCAAGGCGGGAGTATTAAATTAAAAACAAGAGAATAAACTTTTACAGTGAATTTGTTACAATAAAACAATAAAATCACATTAGAACAATTTACTATTAAAACAAGTCAAACGAAAAGGGAAAAATTACAACAGTTCTTAATAAACTCAGGCTTAAAAGAGGGATTGGTCAAGGCTGCAGGTCCAGGGCTCTGTTGACTCTGCAGGAGGAGGGCGAGAGAGAGTGAGGGAAAGACTACTATTGGAAAAAGTACAAGGTTCCTGCAGTCTACCCACCCCGTACTCTACAGGCTCATTCCATCTGGACAGCTCGCCAGTTATACACGCCCCGTAGAAATCAGAGCCATGGTTGCCACTTGTCCTCTAGGTCTCGGGCCTCTGCGTCGGTGCACCTGCCTTTGTGCTGCTGTTGCCCTCGTTGCCCTGTTCTTTGCCTGTTCCACTGCTCTGTTTTATCTGCTGCTTCCATCCGTTTATCTGCTCTCATTTTGGTTCGTGCCACCTGTTTTATTCAGAACAGGAGCGCTCTGCCATTGTCTGTGGCTGTAGGTTGTGGGTTGGGCCTGTGCTAAAAAAAAAATCTCTGCACAATTAAAATACAACACAAATAATCACAAATCATATCAAACATGCAAATACAATAAACACAAATAAAACAGGCCGTATTCCCACAACCAGCGACAAGTCAAATATAAAAGGACCAGGATGGAAGTGGATGTTTGGATGTGTCTTGCCCAGTGACACAATGACAGAACATCCAGCTCCAGCAAAGACGGAGAAAGGCTTTTTTCGCTTAGTGGCATCAGGGTCAGCCACAGTCTTTGAAGCTACCATCTGTAAGTTTGATTTTTTTTTTTTTTTTTTTTGCCCATCATTTGGCCCTTCCCTTCACCTGGCCTTTGTTCAGACTCCCAAACAATAACTCTAATAAAGATTAACTTTGTAATCTGACGACAACAAAGTCTATTTTTAAATGAACCAATTGACAAAACATTTTTCACAGCAGCTAATTTGAACTGACCGAGATAATGAACTCTGTGCCAGTTTTGTTTCATGTGGATAGGCCCAGTAATTACAGCGATATTAACTAGTTTGAATTTTTAGCAGCAAATTCCCTCAAAATACTAACTTTTATATTAACGATAGAATGCAATATTCATTTTAACATTGAACATATGATTTATGTACAACTGTTTTGTTTTGCCTGAATGCACCAGTTGGTGTAAAAGTCTTTTCTTTCTCAGATCGACTGCCCTCCTCCTGCAGACAGACTCCTCCTGAGCTCAGGGAGGGGCTTCTATAATCAGACCTGATCCTAAATCTGACTCAGCCCCACAGACTTCTCCGCTCTGCTCATTTAAGTGGCTATTTTTACCCACAATCCATCAGGAATGAACAGGCACTGGGATGTGAATGGAACCAAAGATACAATGGTAACTATTTTGCTCTGCACTGCATGAAACCCAAGTCTAAATGAGGTTAAAATGAACTCAAAATATATGGATCGCTTTGTGCAGTTAAATGTGCACTGTGTAACTTTTCTGGTAATGTGTTTTCTGCCTGCTTGTCTCCATGAAGACGTTATTACAGTATGAGATTGAGCTACATGTGTTTTTATTATAACTCATTTTGTACATTTAAAGTTAATTCAGTATATTATGGTAATTTGGGTAATAAAGTATGTATTTACAATTATTTACATATTGTTTACAAATTATACAATATTTAAGTTTAATTAATAACTAATACGTTTTGTTACAGATTCTCATTTAGTAAATAAAAACACCCACAAACATGAAAAATGCAAATAAGATAAGGCTACATAATTACATACATATTGCTTTACGTGGCATGTTCTATGGCATCTATCTTATGTATTTCCATGGCGACAAACTAGTAACTTCACAAGGTCAAATTAAAGGTCAGATCTGTGGAGAGGAGACCATGCAGGCAGTAAGAATGCACGTTTTTCAAGGTATTTTAGGAAGCAATAAAAACACCTTAAATTAATAAATGCAAGACAGATAAGGAACATTTTATAGGCAAAATAAATGTCATCTTTATGGAGACAAGCAGATGGCATTCCCTCCACCACAAAAAGTTACACAGTGCACCTTTAAACAATGATTTTATATTATGCGAAACGTTAAAAATAGGCTTTATAAGGAAATATATCTGAATAAATGTCTATAAAATCTGTGTAATGACCCACATTTAGATGCCTGTTTGAATCAACTGCTATTTAAGATCATGCAGAGAGGGACATTGTGTCTGTGGATATAAATATTACAGGAGCAGGAATGTGGAGTCTGTCAGCCATTTTGGTTTTCCTCCAGGTGTTGCCATCTGCTCAGTGTAAGATACAGACTCTATATATTATCACTACTTTGTGCATTAGCATTGTTCTCAAGTTGCTTTATAGTGATAATAAAAGACACCCTTGGATTATTATGGAATATTATGGACATTTAAAATCACAATATTGATCTAAAACAACTTAATAAACGAAATAATTTAGCTGACTTCCGGGCAATTGCGGTGCCAAATGAGGTTTTAGGAGCCAATTCCCGCCTCCCCTTTATGGTACATCATTGCAAATGCCATCACAATGGTCCCCCCTATGGATAGCTGTAGATCACAATAACAAGCAGCAGATATTTTAGCTGAAATTGCTATGGAATCCTACATATATCACTGATTAAATACAGAGAGGTGGGAGCGTACCGGTGCCAGTGAAAAACGGGGTAGATGGAAAAATTATAAAAAATTGGGAATAAACCTGTACCACCTTAAAACATCTGTTATGGTTTCATAAGAAGAAAGTTGTTACCTGCACAGGAGAGTACATGGAGAGTGAAGATCTGAGGTGTGACCCACAGATTCTCAGAGTGGCCATGTTCTCGTAAAGTTGTGAGGTGTAATTAGCAGTTAGCACTGGCAGAAGCAGGAAGTAGCACAGGTGAATCGGATATAAATAAGCATGTGGCTCAGTCCAAAATCAGGCAAAAATACCCCTTTCCTTGTCCTTCCTTTCCCTTTCTTCTCCTCTGCCTTGACCTTTGAGAGTTATGTCATGAAGTCAACTATAATGACCAATGAGGAGTAAAGAGCAGTGAGGAGAACAACAGGTTTCAGGAAAAACTACAACACCCAGAAAACTGACTACAACGAGCAGACTGTCCTCCACTGCTGTGCTGCTTTTTAGGAGAATTAACCGTTCAGTCTTTAACACTAATGTTTTCATCACAACAGAAATAACTGAATGACTGTTTAAATGAAATGCTGTTGTTGAAGAGCCTAAGTGAGCTGCACAAATGAAGAGCAAGTTATAATAAATATTCTCCAGACCCGCCAGCAGCAGTTCACATCCCTCTGTCACACAAAGAGCAAATTCATTCCACTAAATCCTGTCCTTGAGCCCCTCAGCTGTGGCCGCATCAGTGGCACATCTCAGCTAACAATTTTTGGTTCCCAGAACATTCTGGGAAGGTTATTTTTAGGTTTCTGTTTGGTTACTCCCAACATTCTATTAAGGTTCTCTGAATGTTCCCCTAACCTAACTTAAATGTAACCTTCAGCAAACCTTCACAGAAAGTTCCCTTAAGGTTCCCAGAACATTCCCCTAAGTGGAAAATACAACCTTTAGGTAACCTTTACATGACGTTCTTTGGATGTTCCCTAACCTGACCAAACTGTGACCTTTATGTTATATGAGCATATGAACAAAAAACTGTATTTATGTATCCAGCTTTGAATATTGTATAAAAATAAACATTTATGATAATCCATAAAATGTGCTCATAGAAATACACACTTTGCCATATACAAATACTATATGCACAGGAACATATATAATGTATATATATATATATATATATATATATATATATATATATATATATATATATATATATATATATATATATACGTTTTTTTCTGTTTCAAATCAGATGCCATGGCTCAGCTGACGTTAAATTCTGATTTTGTGAATAATTTCCGATTTTTTTTTTCTGTCCATATACATTTTAAAATGTTTTTATTTATATTCTGTCTTTCTTTTGTGTGACTTTGCTATTTATATGGCTATCTTGCTAGCCTCTTTAGTTTGATTCTTTAACATTAGGCAAGAAAGTTTAGGTTTATCATTTTTTGCTTAAGTTCATTAGTTCACAGCAACACTGAAAGCAGTGATTACGATATAGAGTTGAACTCTGTCTGGATGAGCATAAGTCCTGTACTCATCTGCAGCTGTCTGTCCATGGGAGTGGATCTCTCCTTCACTGTGGTTTTCCTCAAGGTTTCTCTTTTTTCAACAGTTTTTTATTTTATTTTATTTTATTTTATTTTATTTTAGCTTTTTCCTTGACAGGGATCGTTTAAAGATACAGGATTTTTTGGGACATTTCTACATTTGCTTGTTTTCTGTTAGTTAATCTGTTTTTTTCTGTTTTTGACCAATGTCTGTTTCACTGTTTTTTAAATCAATTATCCTATTAAGCCCTTAGAGGCAACTGCTGTTGTGGTTTTGGGCTTTACAAAAATAAACTGAATTGAAAAGTCATCTAGTTTCTTTCAGTTTATCATTTTCCACTCATTGGCATTTTATTGTTCATATAAAAAATGTATTTGAGAAAAATAGAAACTGTATGATTGTTGGGAAATTAGTTTGATAGACACTAAAAGAAAAACATCAGTCAATGTTGTATGAAGAGCCTCAGTAGAAGGTTAAACTTGTTGGTTACACACTAACCTTTAGAGCAGCACAGACTAATGTTCTTTGGAGGTTTGGGTGCAAACCTCTGGAGAATATTAGGTTATAACTTAACCTTTAAAGAACGTTTAGGGAATGTTTCTTTTTGGTTGGTTACAGACTGTTAGAGAAGCACAGACTAATGTTCCCTGAATAACTTAATAAAGTAAGTTGGTATTTGGAAACTTTCGCTTTGATCTGCACAGTGGATTGTGGGATGCCTCAGAGTTAATTGCCTTTGGTTAGGAACTTCCCGAGGCTCCTATGCAAAAGGAGCTATCAAAAGGAAGCACAATGGTTCCTCTCCTAACTTTACTGATCAGTGCAGTCAAACCTTGTCATGACTGACGATGATGCACGCCCAGGTCTAGGATAAGGAAAGGAGCTCTGCATCTGCCCATCTGTGGTGAGATGGGCAGATGCAGAGGATCAACTGGACCCAGGTAGGACCCAGATTCTTTATAAAAAATGTGATCAGGACAGGCACATGATGTTGCACAATATTACAGCACATTCCCTGTTAGTGAATTTTGTTTACTGACAGTTTCTTTCATAAACAACCAAATATTCTGTCTTATTCTGCATAAAAATGGCTAATTATAGTTTAGCCTGTGTGTTATTTGAACAGAATCCTATCTTAAAGTGGGGGCTAGTCTTGTATTAGTCTTGGTCAGGACTACCTTAGTTGGAAGATTTGACTAGGTGTGCATGTTTTGGGTTGATGGGAGAAACCGGAGTGTCCAGAGGAAACCCACCCAGACAAACTCCACACATAAAGGAATTTAACCTGGAACCTTTGTGCTGTGAGTGCTAGCCCCTAAGCCAACATGCATCCACTAACAGTACTTGTCAGAAAAATCCAAATCTGATTTTTTTTTTCACAAACATTACACCCCTAATGCAGCCCTCTTTCTATCCATCTCTCCCCCTCTCTCTCTCTCCTGAGCTGTAGAGGCAGAGCAGAAAGAACAGTTTTCCAATGTCTAACCTTGTCCTCTCCCAGATCTGAGTTTGTCCCAGTCATTCAGAGACCACAGGAGGTTTAGGGAACCTCAGTCTGCAGAATAACCAGGTCTATTTCTGTCTAAAGAAGAGGTGAAAAGAACAGTGTGATTTTATGACTTGATTCAGCTGCAGTTGCTAAAGACTAAGGTACACATGCTTGTTCTCTATTGATTAATGATTTGGTTCAATGGCAAGTCCAGGCTGATTTCTTTGTATTTTTTATTAGATATCAATCTGGTCACAAGCAAAAACATGTTTGTCCAATCAGTTGTGTTTATTTCAGTGATGCATGTAAAACAAAGGAGCTCACTGGTCACCCATCATTTACAAATCACATTTCTGTCACCTCATATTAACAGTTTAGTGCTTTGCTCATTAATTCAGCAGAAATGTTCTTTACTATGTTTTTCAGTCCTCCTTTTTCCATCCTTTTGTCCTCATAAGCGGCCATATTTGTTGTGATATGGACGGACCATGCATGTCGCTAATGGGCTAATCTAGCTGTCAATTATCTGAACACCAGACTCATATCTTTAGAAAGTATCGAAGAAGTGTATTCTGAATCCCAGGCAAATGTTGTAAAGTCCAGTCCATGATTTGAGTATTGCTCCTCCGTAGGACACTTCTGTTTAGTATTCCCTCCACTCTCTGGAGTCTGCAGTCGGACCCTCTCAAAGTGTCACATGTAATTTCCCTCAGTCTGAAGTGAACAGCAGATCAATACAGTCATCCCTACAGCAGCGAGAACATAGGGCCTTCAATGTCAATGTGTGTTAGATCTAAAACAGTTTTGAACCAGGACTAGACCAGGACTGCACCAGGACTGAACCAGGTGTAAGCTAAAGTGAAGAGCAGATCAATACAGTCATCTCTACAGCAGAAAAAACATAGGGCCTTCAATGTCCAGGGCTCCAGAGTGCAACCAATTTGGGTGCACAGGCGCCTAAAGGTTTGCCCGGTGCAACTATTTAAATAAATCTAGACATCAAAGATCAGCTATCGAAATTGAAAGTAAGAGGTCTCACTCTGCACTTCTATAGTGAACTGTTAAGATCTTTAAAAGCACAGACCTCTCCCTCTGACAAATTTGTGAAGCAATAGCTATAGGCTTCTAACTCAAAGAACTTAAAGAAAGGGTAAATTCTTAATTTTCACCCAAATGAAAATCTTAATCGCACCGGCGCACCCAACTCAAATCATTAGTCTGGAGCCCTGAAATGTGTGTTAGATCTAAACCAGTTTTGAGTCAGAACTAGACCAGAATTAAACAAGGACTGAATAAGGACCAAACCAGGTATAAGCTGAAGTGAAGAGCAGATCAAAACAGTCATCTCTATAGCAGCGAGAACAACCTTCACTGTCAGTGTTTGTTAGATCAAAACCAGGACTCAATCAGAACTGAACCAGGTCTGAACTAAGACTAAACCAGGACGGAAGCAGGTCTAAAACAGGTCTATACCAGGACTGAACCAGGACTGAACCAGAACTAAACCAAGGTATAAATCAAGGATTAAACCAGCACAAAACCAGGACTAAACCAAGGCAGAACCTGGTCTGAAACAGGTCTGTGCAAGTACTGAATCAGGCTTGAACAGGGAGTAAACCAGGACTAAACATGGACTAAACCAAGAACTAAACCAAGAACTAAAGAAGGACTAAAATGTTTCACTCTTGGTTCAGTGCTGTTTCAGTCCTGGTTCAGTCCCTTGTTTAGTCCTGGTTCAGTGCTGTTTCAGTCCTGGTTTAGATCTGGTTCAGTCCTGGTTCAGTCCCTTGTTTAGTCCTGGTTCAGTGCTGTTTCC
This sequence comes from Periophthalmus magnuspinnatus, assembly GCF_009829125.3. NCBI lineage: Eukaryota > Metazoa > Chordata > Actinopteri > Gobiiformes > Gobiidae > Periophthalmus > Periophthalmus magnuspinnatus. The sequence goes on from NC_047140.1 coordinate 13,684,093, forward strand.
GTCCTGGTTTAGCTCTGGTTCAGTCGTGGTTAAGTCCTGTTTTCTCGCTGTGTTGAGCCCATATTGCTTCACTGTTTGTGGCAGTTCCAAATGTCACACATCAGTATTCAGTGGACTGGACTGCGTGTGTTCTGTAGCACTATGGACTGAGCGTGCTCATAAATTCTCTTGCTTTAGTGAGGAAAAGACAAAAAAATACGCAGGACTGAAAAACATCACAGATTTCTGCAGAATCAATAAGTGAAGTACAAATACTAATACTAAAAACTAATAAAAACTTCTATGCACTATAACACTATAGGGCATTTTTTACTCCCTCCCTCAATCAGTGGCAGTAAATCAAAGTTACAAGCTTGAGAAATATAGACCAGACATAAACATTCTCATACTTTGATGCTACTGCAACAGTAAGTGAGGATTTCTACATTACGTGTCAAATACATACCTCCTGGCAGTGTGGAGTGTATCGATCCTGTGTCGATCTGTCTCAGGTCCTCTCAACACAGAGGGCTTCTTTTCGAGGTCCTTGTGTGTAAGTTTTTAAGTTTTAAAACAGATGTGATCACATCCATTTAAAGTTGATAAAACATTTCTTTACACCTGTAAATAGGATAAACAGCAACTTGTGACTCCTGCTGGCTTAGATTAGGCATTAAAACAAAGAATGCTCAGATTTCACATAGAATATCTTGTAGGCATGAAATAAATTATTGGAGGTTGTGTAACTTGGTTGATCAATATTACCAAAAAAAAACCTCCAGTCATCAAATCGACCCTGGTCAGACTCAAATAAGCCTATCCCTAAAGAGCAAAACTTCAACACAAGGACGGGACTGAGAATTACATATATAAACTTATGAAGTATCACATCTAAATAAGGTTACATCAAAGTCTAGGCAAATCAAACAGATCCAGATATATTTGTATTTCCTGAACCCTGGCTATCAAATGAAATGATAAGTAAGTCAATACTGAAAGTTACGTTGCCATTGTGACAGGTAATCTAAAGGAGGTGACGTTGCCATTTATCTCAAAAATAACCAGTGAATCTTCTATTCTCCTGCTCAAAGTCTAAATGTTTTAATATCTGTCTCTGTCTGTTCACTATGTAAATGAATACATTTCAAGAAAGTGCAGACTGACATGCATCTAAAAGAAACAGTAGAATGAAAGAGATCTTGATCAACAGTTAGAAAGGCAAAAACATCTTACTTCATGTTTGCACTGATAGAGTCATGCAAACCTGGCACAGTCCTGGAGCACAGTAAGATCGCTCACAGAACCTAATATACATACATTAACAACACATATTTAATTGGATTCAGTTATTGTACATTTGTACAACAGCAAATATGTGACACTTTTAATAATAATATTTTATCTCTGCATATGATGTTTATATAATAATGGTGGTGATCCTTCTGATCTTGACTATGTTGAATCTGAACCTTGGGCAGATAACAGTGCCTTTACATAAAGGTGAGATAACAAAAATGTAAATCCAGCCAACATCTAAATCACCTTGTCATGCAAAAGTTGGTTGTAAATCAATGTACAATTTATTTAAACAAATGCCCCATTTTGAAGTGTATAGTACTGTCACTGCAACCACAGCAAGTTTTTAAATGACATTTTCTCAGCCCTTGATGACAAACAAGATTGTGCAGCTCTGTTTATTGATTTAACCAAAGATTTTGATTCAGTAGATCATAAAATCTTCTTGAAGCACCTGAAGCACATTGGATTTGACAGTACTCTGGTTCCAAACGTATCTTTCAGAACCTAGGCAATAGGTGTCTATTGGTTTAAATCAATACATTTTTAATATTTAACTTTAAGTAAAGAAGTGCTCCAAGGCTCGATTTTGGGCCCGCCTCTTTTTTACTGTATTTATTAATTGGAATTGGTTGCAAGTGCTCCCTCTGCTGGTCAGGTGATTTTAAAAATGCAGCAAGATTTTAATGAACTCCAAAATTCCCCAAAAAGTCATAAAATATGTGATTTTTTTCTAAAAATCATTTAAGTATACCTATACACACACCTAAAGGATTATTAGGAACACCTGTTCAATTTCTCCTTAATGCAATTATCTAATCAACCAATCACATGGCAGTTGCTTCAATGCATTTAGGGGTGTGGTCCTGGTCAAGACAATCTCCTGAACTCCAAACTGAATGTCAGAATGGGAAAGAAAGGTGATTTAAGCAATTTTGAGCGTGGCATGGTTGTTGGTGCCAGACGGGCTGGTCTGAGTATTTCACAATCTGCTCAGTTACTGAGATTTTCATGCACAACCATTTCTAGGGTTTACAAAGAATGGTGTGAAAAGGGAAAAACATCCAGTATGCGGCAGTCCTGTGGGTGAAAATGCCTTGTTGATGTTAGAGGTCAGAGGAGAATGGGCCGAGTGATTCAAGCTGATAGAAGAGTAACGTTGACTGAAATAACCACTCGTTACAACCGAGGAATGCAGCAAAGCATTTGTGAAGCCACAACACGCACAACCTTGAGGCGGATGGGCTACAACAGCAGAAGACCCCACCGGGTACCACTCATCTCCACTACAAATAGGAAAAAGAGGCTACAATTTGCACGAGCTCACCAAAATTGGACAGTTGAAGACTGGAAAAATGTTACCTGGTCTGATGAGTCTCGATTTCTGTTGAGACATTCAAATGGTAGAGTCAGAATTTGGCGTAAACAGAATGAGAACATGGATCCATCATGCCTTGTTACCACTGTGCAGGCTGGTGGTGGTGGTGTAATGGTGTGGGGGATGTTTTCTTGGCACACTTTAGGTCCCTTAGTGCCAATTGGGCATCGTTTAAATGCCACGGGCTACCTGAACATTGTTTCTGACCATGTCCATCCCTTCATGACCACCATGTACCCATCCTCTGATGGCTACGTCCAGCAGGATAATGCACCATGTCATAAAGCTCCAATCATTTCAAATTGGTTTCTTGAACATGACAATGAGTTCACTGTACTACAATGGCCCCCACAGTCACCAGATCTCAACTTGATAGAGCATCTTTGGGATGTGGTGGAACGGGAGCTTCGTGCACTGGATGTGCATCCCACAAATCTCCATCAGCTGCAAGATGCTCCTATCAATATGGGCCAACATTTCTAAAGAATGAATCAGCACCTTGTTGAATCAATGCCACGTAGAATTAAGGCAGTTCTGAAGGTGAAAGGGGGTCAAACACCGCATTAGTATGGTGTTCCTAATAATCCTTCAGGGGAGTGTAAATATCTTGGGTCTTCACTTGAGGAAAACCTATCCCTTAAAATACATATCTCGGAATTATTTTATTATAGGAACAAATCTTGTATCCCACTGAATTACAGAAAAGAAATTGTTCAAGCAGCCTTTATTTCTGTACAAGATTATGAAGGTATAATACACATGCAGACTTCATCCTCTACGTTGAAAGCTTTAGATATACTCACTCAGCCCTTTGTTTTATAACAGGTGATGAATTAAAAGCCCATCATTGTATACTTTATGAAAAAGTAGGTTGGCCATCACTATCTGCCAGAAGAAAATAAGACTGTATCAAATGTATTTATAAGAGACTACTTGATAGACTGCTTGAATATCTCACTTGCTTGTTGAACTTCAATAAGGAACCATTTAATACAAGATGATTGTCTACGTCTAAAAACTGGCCGCACCTAAACCTGAAATGGGGAAAAAAAGCTTTGGGTTATGCAGAACAGGGTACATTGATCCCACAAATGCTCTTCAATAATCTGGTGATACACATTTATAATCACACCTACACTGGTGTTTAATGTTTTAAATAGACCTATGTAGTTATTTGTGTTGTTTATTTTTGTGTTTGTATTGTTCTGTATTTTAACTGGGCACTCATGAAAAAGACTGAGTACTCTAATTGGGCACTCCCTGTATAAATATATATACCATAAATGAAATAGATCAGACCATGTGTCGCTGAAATAAACAAATCTGACTGGACGTCTGTGTGTGAGTTTAGCCTGAGGCGCAGAGGAGAAGGGTGTGACCAGACTGACAGACAGTAATAATAATAATAATAATAATAATAATGCATTAGTCTTTTATAGCCCAGCCCCGCTTAACTTCAGAGATCAGATGAGATCAGGCTTTGACAAGGAGGTATGGTGCGTTTCATTTTTCACTTGTCAGAGCTAATTCTTTTAAAACTGTCAGGTCTAATTCTGCTTCACTGTTCATTCCTTCACAGAGGAACAAAGACGCTCTGAAGGTAAAGGTATTTGATATTATACATGAAAGTGGTTCAGTGAAATTAGACACATGACTCTTTTTTATTGGCAATTTTTATACACCAAGCTTTTTAAACATATATGTGGATATCTAACTGAAAAGGATAGCTTTTTACAAAATCTGATATTTGATGCATTAACATCAGCCTCAGCCTTCCTCCCAGTGTGTGTGATTTCCCTGAGTTGGACACATGACTAGGCCTCTGGTCTTTCTACAGTCCACAGTCATCAACTAAAACAGGTACTACGATGACATCCCAGAATGAGGAGAAGTTCAGAAGAAAAAGACATTCAGGAGATAAAGACCAGCCTTCAGTTTTCCGAGGGGTAAGCAGACAAGAACGTTGCTTCATTTGAACCTTAGGAGCTACAACTGTGCACTAACCTTGATATCTGTGATATCATCATTCAAGTGGACTAGGAAACCACAGTGGACGAAACAATGTTATAACTGATGGACTGGCTCAAGACAATGCTTTTGAATTATGGACTCTGAAAGGAAAGTCATAGAATTCATAAACACCACACTGAAATTTGATTTAAAGAGCCCATCGGATTGGAAATTGGAAGGTCCAATGTGCTAAAAGGGACAGACCACAAGTAACTGTGAAGTTTGAACATGTTTGTCTTACCAGGATTAACTCACTTCTTAATGATCCAGATAAAACTCTATCACAGTTAAAACTAAATAATAGTTCTTGTGAATAATGACAAATTATCTTGACTTCTCTCTTCTATATATTAATCTCTTTAACCGAGCTAAAATGGATCATGTCTTGTATGCTTGTCTTGAAATTTAGATTTTGCTTTTGATGTGATTGGGTTAACAGAGACATGGATCACAGACAGTACTGCAAGTATCTTTAATATCATGGATTATGCTCAATAGTGTCATCTTAAAAACTGATATCTCTATCTCCAAGCAGTTGTGATGGAGGGGTGGTCAGAATGCAGGAGCAGTTGTGATGTAGGATCATGGAAAAAATGAATTTGTCATAGACCATTGAAGTTTGGTACACATTCCCAGGGTTGTCACAGTTAAAGAATTTCCCTTGCAGTAACTTTACGTGCCCCGGTGTATGCAGTATAGCCCGTTACAATACATGTAAATTGGGGCTGTACTTGAAAAATAGCTGTATAAAACAGCCAGGCAGGTGCATATGCGTGCGAGTCAGGAAAAGCCACATGCTGTCCAGCACTAAACTCACGTAAATATGGGACAGCCTGTCCTCCTCCTTTATAGAGGGCATTTAAAACACTTTAAAATGTCTAATATGAATTTTGCAGTTTTATTACAGCCTTATGGAGGTTACGACATTTTAAGCTCCCCGAGAGTTTTTGGTAACCTTCCTTCACATTCTATTGTATCAAGTCTTAGTCTGTATTTTTTATCAAGTGAAAATAAAAATTTAAAAAAAATAAATAAATTAAAAATAAATAAATAAATGTGTGTAAATATATATATATATATATATATATATATATATATATATATATATATATATATATATATATATATATATATATATATAAATATATATATATATATATATACAATTATATCTGAACTGTGACCTCTGGATTTCTGCAGCTCGCTCCCATGTGACCAATCCAATCCACATTATATTGCACATTTAATAACGTTCCAAAGTGTTACAGAGAAATTAAGACAATAATAATAAATAATAAAAAGAAAACATTAAAATACTTAAAGCTAAAAAAAAAATGCTTAAAGCAATAGAATAAAAATCAAATGAATAAATAGTTCCAGGATTGGAGCTGAAAGGCCCTATATTGCACTACATACATTAGGCTGTTGTAATGTTTCCTTATCACAAACACACATGGAGTTGTGTTTTGTTTCATTCACATGTGTTTAACACACAAATCCTGCATCTTTAGGCTGTGTTCTTCTCTTAAACTGAAAACATGCTGTTCCACCTTGTGATGTCATTAAGTGGTAATCCAGGAAAAGCTTAAAAACTCCATACACCATTAGAATCATTTTGATCTTTTTAGCAATGGATTTGCCTAACTTTGAATTAACAGCTACTGTTTTAGCCTCATTGAAACTGTTTTCCTCCTCCACACCAGCAGATATTAGAGACTTTCTGCTGACAATCTCAACTGTACAAAAGGTAAAACTGAAATATTCAATAATAAAAGCAACAACTGTATGGATATTCTAGAGTACTGAAAATAAAGCACTTGAACTAAGGCTGAACAATAGGCTTTAACCTTAAAACTACCACTAAATGACATCACAAGGTGAAATTGAGCATTTTGAGCTTTTGAAATGCAGACAGCTCAATATGTATGAAGAAAACAAAACACAGAGACACAGGAGGTAAATGAGACGTGAGCATAAGTGACAGGTTTGTTCACTCTCGGCTCGTCTGTTTGTGATCAATCTCCAAAGACTTGTCTCTCTGTCACCAGGAATTTAAATGAGTCTCATTGCGTATCTAAGATTTCTTTCAGGTTCATAAAGATCCAATTTACCTTGTTCTGTTTGGGCTCTAAATGCAAATATTTTGCCAAGAATGCAGAGTCGCTAGCACTCTCGCCTCACAGCAAGAAGGTTCCTGTCTCTCCTGGAAGAAGAGTCTAAAGACTGTAAATGAGCCGGCAAGACACGTCACAGTGTCACATGTGGATGACGATCAGTCTTAACAAGCCTGGCAAATCCAGACTGATATCTTTCTCAATGTATTTTTTATACAGAAGGATATCAGTCTGGTCACCACGCTCTCCGTCGTGTTTTGAGCCAGTAATAAATATGATCGTGCCATCTTCTTTTTTTTTAATTTTTTTTCAGTTACACACATCCCCATTGATCACTCAAAACAAAATCTAATTTCTCTCACCTCAGATTAACAGAGTTTAGTGTCACTGATTCTGCAGAAATCTGGCATGTTTTTCAGTCCCCTGTGAGTTTTTTTCTGTCTTTTTTCCTCGTATGGAGACATATTTGTTTTCATATGGACGGATCATGCGTGTCCCTGATCAACTAATTCACCTGTCAGTCATGTCGATCTGAACTCATATATATATATATATATATATATATATATATATATATATATATATATATATATATATATATATATATATGTATATAACAGCATTCATCTGTTTATATCGAGAGCAGGATTTGAACCGCCAACCTTCAGATGAGTGGACATACCTGCCTCTACCAACTGAGCTACTGTGGCCCAGATCATAATTGCTTTCTCTTAAAATAAAGTACCATACTATCCAATACGATACCAGCTTAAATATGGATCTTAATCGTAATATTAAAGTTATAATTATTTACATCCAAAATAAAATTGTGAGAAACTTTAATAATTAACAAGATATAACCATTAATCACATTTATTTTCACCATGATAATCGTCCATCCCATGCCTAGTGTGTGTCTGTGTCCCAGGTAAAGTCCAAACATGTCGGGGTATGACAACAAATATAAAAATATACACGTCTTGTAGAAGAAATCAAAGTATTTATTTATTTACAAATCGCTTTGGAAAGAGGGACTTTCTGTCACTCTGATTCAGCACTAAAATTCCATTCACTACTCAGTAAAATGCATCTTCACCGCAGCAGCAGAACCAGCAGCCTCCTCGGCCTCTCCATCTTCTCTTCCAGATATTTTTACAGACTGATCTATCATACTCCCCTTTCACCCTGTCACTGACATCTCTACCTGCTCTGATCTAATCTATCCCCTGCTCCTCTCGTGGTTGAATTGAAAGCTGTGAGTGTGAGTTTGTTTTGGGGCTTAACCAGGACAAATCACCCACACATGGAGACGCAGGTCACTGGTCGTTCCTGCATTAACTTTAGTGGGATTTCACACCAAAACAAATGAATTGAGGAGAAAACCACATTACGTCTGCTCGGGTCAATACTCAATCTCTCACACAAGGTGCCAGATTACTCACTACACCACTGTACTGTGAAAATAAGCTTCCAATAACACTCCTCTGTTATGGTTTGATAAATTAAGGACGTGGTGGCTGGTTCACAATAACTGGACTCAGGAAGCTAGTTCTAGTTGTTTTTTTTAGTATAGAAAACATGTTTGATTGATTGAAGGTTTGATAACTGTTGACACAATGTGGATGTGTAGAGAGATGACAGACAGATCTTAATTAAACTACTGGTGCTTTAGGATCACAGGTTAAAGTAGTTTATAAGCCGATGAGAGTAACCTGTCAGGAGCAATGAGAGACCACAATGCATCTGCAGATCTTGAGCTATAGATAAATAGTTAGGAGTACATAACTGGAGGGCTCGTCTAGAGTATTAATGCAGATATTAAATTACAGGGCACTAATGAAAAAGAGTCATTGGGCTTACCCTGTATAAATAAAGATACATGAAGTTAATCAAAATGAAAATAATTACTCAAGTAGAAGTACAAAGTTACGGCCCAAGAAATAACTCAAGAGTAAAAAAAGTATTTTGGGAAACTACTCAAAAATTGTAAAGTGTAAGTGTAACATCGGATTTGTGATTTCAATTTAATGAACATGGAAGGACAAAACACAAAACAATGCGAAAAATCTGGTGTTTTCCTCATTTGGGTTGCCACTTTTAATGCTGAAATCCATAACGACAAATATCTCTAATCTGAATCTTCATGCACTAGTTAAACCCCAGCACCTGCAGCCATCTTTAATCAGTGCCTCTGCTACTCCTACTTAAGTTTGTTGACTGGATAAACTAGGCAAGGCAAGGCAAGTTTATTTGTATAGCACAATTCGTACACAAGGTTATTCAAAGTGCTTTACAGAATAAGAAAGACATTAAAATCACACAAATCAAAACATAAATAATCACAAATAATCATCATAAAATTAGAGTACAGAATAAAAACCTTTCAGTCGTATGCACAGCTGAACAGAACTGTTTTGAGCCTGAATTTAAACATAGTCAAAGTCGAGGCCTAAACTAAATTAAAACTAAGCTATATGATGATAATGTGGTACACCTTGGCCGTGTCTCAGTTTGACGGTTGCACACTTTGAAGTAGCGTTTGCAGGACCCGGCCAACAAACGGTCCTCCTCCATGTAGCCGCAAGGCCATGCAGCCGCAAAGGCCTTGCCGAAATGGGACAGGCCTACGCCACAGAGTGTAACCACTGTTTGTGTGCTTACCTTACGTCGTTTTAAATGGACTCTGAAATAATTAGTTTTATTTTCAATTCTTTATTATTTAATAGAAGAAGAGTCAAGGTATCATCTTAGGCGCTTATTTCTGTTTAGATTGAATGAAGTAAGGAATTCATCTTTCCCTTTGAATATCAATAGGCAAATATAATGTTATAGGTGATTTCGTCCCAAATATAGCTAGTGTTACATAACTTAGAGAAAATATACTTTATTTCTCCTGTAGAAGTCACGTGCAGTGCATGATGGAATACAGATGTGCGCAAAGTCTACTCGGATGCACACTTCTTACATGATCTCCATGGAAATGCTGGAAACGGAGGGCACATTTGTCCTTGTCACACCGGAAGTTACATAAGTGCCCTTCAAATGCAGCTGATGAAGTTCAACCGTCAAAATTGAGACACAGCCCATGTTTGTTTTTCTGATAGTCCAGAGTTGACTGTGATTGGTTAACTCCACCTGACCAGTAGGAGGGAGGGGAAAAGTGTCACCACCTTCCCTCTTTACTGAAACTAAGCAGAGAAGGTGACACTAAACTCCGTTCACAACCACAATTCAAAAAGCGCATCTAAACTGGGCAGTACGTGTAGTCGTAAAGAAGAGAGTGACAGGGGAGGAGGGGAAGGATCTGAACGTACACTCACCTAAAGGATTATTAGGAACACCTGTTCAATTTCTCCTTAGTGCAATTATCTAATCAACCAATCACATGGCAGTTGCTTCAATGCATTTAGGGGTGTGGTCCTGGTCAAGACAATCTCCTGAACTCCAAACTGAATGTCAGAATGGGAAAGAAAGGTGATTTAAGCAATTTTGAGCGTGGCATGGTTGTTGGTGCCAGACGGGCCGGTCTGAGTATTTCACAATCTGCTCAGTTACTGGGATTTTCATGCACAACCATTTCTAGGGTTTACAAAGAATGGTGTGAAAAGGGAAAAACATCCAGTATGCGGCAGTCCTGTGGGCGAAAATGCCTTGTTGATGTTAGAGGTCAGAGGAGAATGGGCCGAGTGATTCAAGCTGATGGAAGAGCAATGTTGACTGAAATAACCACTCGTTACAACCAAGGAATGCAGCAAAGCATTTGTGAAGCCACAACACGCACAACCTTGAGGCGGAACAGCAGAAGACCCCACTGGGTACCACTCATCTCCACTACAAATAGGAAAAAGAGGCTACAATTTGCACGAGCTCACCAAAATTGGACAGTTGAAGACTGGAAAAATGTTGCCTGGTCTGATGAGTCTCGATTTCTGTTGAGACATTCAAATGGTAGAGTCAGAATTTGGCGTAAACAGAATGAGAACATGGATCCATCATGCCTTGTTACCACTGTGCAGGCTGGTGGTGGTGGTGTAATGGTGTGGGGGATGTTTTTTTGGCACACTTTAGGTCCCTTAGTGCCAATTGGGCATCATTTAAATGCCACGGGCTACCTGAACATTGTTTCTGACCATGTCCATCCCCTCATGACCACCATGTACCCATCCTCTGATGGCTACTTCCAACAGGATAATGCACCATGTCATAAAGCTCGAATCATTTCAAATTGGTTTCTTGAACATGACAATGAGTTCACTGTACTACAATGGCCCCCACAGTCACCAGATCTCAACTTGATAGAGCATCTTTGGGATGTGGTGGAACGGGAGCTTCGTGCACTGGATGTGCATCCCACAAATCTCCATCAACTGCAAGATGCTCCTATCAATATGGGCCAACATTTCTAAAGAATGAATCAGCACCTTGTTGAATCAATGCCACGTAGAATTAAAGCAGTTCTGAAGGTGAAAGGGGGTCAAACACCGCATTAGTATGGTGTTCCTAATAATCCTTCAGGTGAGTGTATAATTTAAGATATGCCTTTATTAGTCCCACAGTGGGGAAATTCCAGTATTGCACCGCACAGTTAAAGAACAGAAGGAAAATGGTACATGCAATAAAACAAGATAATAGATAAATAGCTCAACAAAAAAAAAAATAGACTTAAAAATAAACAAAAAATAGACTCTAATGTATAAGAAACACTGTGATTGGTCTAACAGGTATCCAGACTCCGCCCCTGCAGCCAGGTGCAATCAGAAACACCTGTGATGTCACCAACTACTCGCAGTTTTTAATAGTTTTCAACACAAAACTGCAAATTTAATCAGTTTGGATTAACGTTTCCAAAAACTTTTTTTTTTTTTTTAAATACTAGGAACAGTAGATAATGTTATTAAAACACCTCACAATTTAGTAGCAAAAAAGTGTATTTAACCTTTAGTTCCACTTAAATGAACCAGTCTGTGAAGCTGTGGCGATTCTCCGGTGAAGGTAGTTCATTATTCCTGGGTTTGTTTTGATTCGTTAAAGCCTCTAATGAGAGAACATTGGATCGTTAGGGACCTGTGACCTCTGCCCTCTTGCCTCAGCCGTTTATTGATCAGTCTGAATTTGAAAAGGCTACAGAAGGAAAGAGAAAATCACTCAATCACTCAAAATATTAGCAAAGATTTGTAATTTGATGCAATATACTAAAAGCTAATTATTATAAAAGAGCTTCATAAATCCTGTTTGTTTACATGATTGTTTTCTCTTAGCACTCAGAAGTGACTCCATTTCAATTTTCCTCAGTTTGTTCAAAATCGACCCAAAAGTCTCCTGTGCAGTTTTTCTTTTAAAGAGGGAGTATCACCACCTTTTAGTGTTTTGAAAATACTATATTTGCAACAATAAATGTTATTATTATTTTTGTCTCCCTTTGCTCTCTACACAAAGTCACTCCCCCTTCAGAGGACTATCACAACATAATCAGTGTGCGTCCCATGAATGAAACTACTGCACATCTCATCAGGTTTGTGAAGGTGTTGTGTACAGTTATTTATGGAGAATTGTTATGTGGGAGTATGAGTGATGTAGGCTTGTGGGCTGAGTACTGTACACAATAGTACTGCTAACCATAAGGAGGGTTTGAATAGGGCCCGGGAAAGATCTCTAAATTACTCAAATATGCATGGATGACATCTAAAACCTCTTCAGGTGATTTTGCATAATACCTCCTCTTCAAAGGTGTTTTTTGTTTTGTTTTTCTTATTAGGTCTAATTTTAATTTAATTAATTTCATTAACCAAGGTATTAGCTCTGAAACATGAAATAAAGATGAGCTAAGATAACCAAAAGCATGTTTAACAGGCAATTAAGGCCAAAATAATGCATGATATGTCCACTGTAATCAGAGATCTTTAGGTGAAGGAAAGGTACGACACACACACTGTAACACTGCTACTGTGCATTGTCTGTTCCAGTAACAACCTTCAATCTTCAGGTTACTGCCAACCAGATTAATGGAGTTTTTGTCAAGTGATAGTGCTTTTAATTCCTCAAACCACGCAAAGGAGTATCTCCCTGAACTAATTTCTGAGATAATGTGCGTTAAACGTGAAATATGGAGGTGCAGTGACAGTTTTATGACCAGCAGGTGGCTCTTTATGGCCTTCTGTCCTGCACATAAATGTTTTAGAAACAGAGGTTCAGTCAGATCAGCAACTATGCAAATTTACCTGAGAGATTATCCTAGAATTATAATCCCAAATCCAATCTGTGATCTGTATGCTCTAAGAAAGTCCTTATTGTTGACATAAAAAGAATGAGGCACAAACAAGTCAGCAAAAAGTTACATAATTTGCATTTTTTTGTCTCTTTGAACTACAACTGGACAGTATCTATATCCATCCATCAGCATACTAAAATTTTAAACTCGGGTTTGATACTAAGGAATAGACTCAATACTCAATACTGATTATGATATCACAAAAAAAAAAAAAAAAAAAAAAAAATCTTTATTTCGACAATAGAGTGTATTTTCAACATTAAATTGTAGTACTCAACAGTGTGAGAGCCATGGACTGTATAAAGAAGTGGACTAAGTGAGTGATATTTGAAATTCTGATTCATAGCAACAAAATAGCCAATCCGGGGCCAGGCTGTTGAAGGTAATGCCCCCCTCCCGCCTGCACCACTGGTTCAGCAGGGCTTAGCTACGCTGTCAGTCAAATCTGTTGTGACCTTGAGGAAAAGAAGGCACATGATTTGTCTGTTATTAATGTTCATATCTGGATTTTTGGAGAAAATAGCTAAATAAAAACACAAGGATTATGTACAGTGGGTTAATATGAATGGTTTTAAGGCCAAAATTATGAGTCTGACGAGCAGCAATAACAGGCAAAGGGTTAACAGTTTTTCAATAACAACTGAACTGGAGCCAGAGTCAATGAAAAAGTGCACCCATGCTCACTTCCTATTTGTGATACACCATAGAGTGTATCACTTCCTATTTGACAGGAAGCGATACACTCTATGAGAGCAGAGCAGAGCAGGACAATCGTCTACCTGAAAACAAGTGACTGAGTGATCTTTTACTGAACTTTTAGCACATATTTAGTGGTGTTATATTTGTAGATTTAGTTTTATATTGTATATAATCCAATAAATGTAAATATTTTTGAAATATGGCTAATTGTATGAAAGAACAAAGAACCAATGATCTGGTAAGCAGCATGGAACTGTATATAGTCCATAAAATAAAAATGTGTAGGTCTACATCCATGTAAATGTTGTGTAGAATGTAGAAGTGAAATGGAAACACGTATCATTTTGCATTTTTAGTGTATTTGAAATAAAAGTCTTTAACTTTTTTCAAATGTCTTTATTGCTCAAATGATAATAATAATCAAATTATCAAATTATTGACAGTTGTTAGGGCAGCAAAATTTTGTGAAAAAGAGTATTGTAATTCTGGTTACATTTTCTTTGTATATTTACAAAGTATATTTATACATTTACAACACATTCTATGTTGGGACAACACATCTACAAAGAGTAAGGGCCACACCGTTCCAATATTTTCAAGCAGCAATATTTTAGTTGGTGGTTTTCTTCTTTGAGTCTGTGCTCAAAGAAGAGAATAAGAGAATAATCTGCCAAAAGTCACTATTAAGTAGTTAGTTTTTTTGGCTGTAATATGTTTCTGTGACAATGGGCTCATGGACATCTTCTTTCTCTTGACCATGACAAGAAGATGAGTATCATTTTATCATTTGACAAAAACTGTGAGATATTTGAGATAAAGGAAAGACAATGTTCATATATCTAACCCATTATGCCAGGGGACTACTGGGGACTCCTGCTGCATCTTTTACTTGTCCTTTTTCTCTCCAGCGTAAAGAAGAAAGAAAGAATAGGTTCAAAATATGAAGACTTATTAATCCTCAAGGTCCAAAATTTAAAGACACAATAGCTCATAAGTAAAATGATTAAAATAATAATACAAATAAAACATTTGCATTAGTTTAGTGGAAAATAAATAAACGTGTGGAGTGGATAAAACTGTAGTAGAGCATCTTTCACCTGGTTTAATGTAACTTACTTTCATTAGAAGTACTTGTTTTATTTGAAATATTATTGACTATTGAATGGCTTGGGAATTTTTTCAATGCCATTTTTTTTTTTTTTCAAACTTGTTGATTTGTACATAATAAAACCAGTACCAGTACATTTAGACCTTTAGATACACTCTTTCACTCAGCCCTTCATATCGGGTGATAAGGGACAACTTGATAAGGCACTACTTGATGGACTGCCTGTCTCACTTTTTTGTTGAACTTTGATATGAGAAATTTTTAACACAACATCTCATGATTGTCTATGTCTAAAAACTCTGTCCATCTGTCCATTGTGAAGAAATGCCTGTATTGTATTATTTTATATTGTACTATTGTATGCTGTAACTTTTAACTTTTGTATTTTAGCACACTTAATTTTTAGTCATTCCAAAAAGAGAGAAAAAGATAAAAGTGATAAATGGAGAGATAGGATGAAGAGGATGTGGTATATGAACAGTGTCTATTATGTCCTAAAGGCTTGTGTGTGCAACCGGTTCCCTTTTTTACTTTCTTTTTCGTGTTATGGCACATTAAGAATTCAGACGGTAAGTAACGGTCTTCTTTTAAATAGACAAATAAAAAAATAGTCCATCTAAATGTGATTGCTTTAGTAAGTTAGAAAGGTGTATTACACTGACTTATATTTATATAACTCCTCCTCAAGTTTTAAGCCATAGCAAAAAGCGATCAAATGAAAATAGTGCAGCTTTTGAATGTGGAAAGTACTCACGAACCAGGAATTAATGCTTGAAACCTTTGCATAGTCATTTTACTACTTATCACTGATCACAAATAAGGTTATCTCCAGTACTGTGAGTAAACTTGACTGTGTCTGTGTGAGTGGGACCATCACCTTTGCTAAAATCTGAGAGACATTTTGTTTCGGCTACATTGTTTTCATTTGTGTACTGGCCACTGTAAAGGAAATGGAGCTTAACAGTGACTCACCCCCCTGGAAAAGAAGTAAATGTTGCATTCATTTTTTTCCCATAGACTTTTCAAAAGTTAATGTATTTATTTTTATGTATTATTTATTTCAGACACAAATATTAATTTGTACATAGTTAAAAAAAAAAGGACAGGAGACAAAATATACACAACAGCCAAATTCATTAGTTAGTCTGGAGTATTAAAAGTTTGAAAGCTCATGGCTAATGACTAAACTATGTAGTAACTAATGGCCACAAGGCCTATAATTTTATTTAAAATGTGTTTCTGAAACTTTATAATCTGCTAACTTATTCAAACAGTTCACAGAATCTTATTTAATCATGCTTTTCAGACATAAAACTACTGCAGTATGTACATCAGTGACCACATAGCTGGATAGCCTCTGTCCTGCCTTCAAACTCTTGATACTTGATTTGTTTTTTATATTTGAATGGGAAATTTACTTCTGGAAATAGGACATTATTGTGGTATCCATCTGTAGCTAGCACCCGCTTAGTAAGGGACATACAGAGTGGTTCTACAGGTGCTATAAATAATGCATCTCAGTGTATTCAACTGCATACATTTAAAAAGTATTCTTCTTAACAGTGGCTTTACATCAACTGAATTGTACTACTAATAACTACAAGAGAACAAATATCATAACTGTGATTGGCTTTTTGCAGCTCTTGAAAGTCCACCATTTTAATTTGATTTTGTTGATCCAGTAGCTCGTGTAAGATATTAGCTGAGGCCGTGACATGTCTGACCCCTCATTTGTTGCTCTCATTTTCTGATTCTTTGTTATGGTGTTGACCTTTAGCCTTTGAACTCTAGGAGTGAGGGGTCATGGCCAGTGGAGGTATTATTCCTCAGTGTTGACAGTTTATCCATGAGACAAGAAAATCCAATATGTCGCTGATCAATTGAGAGACTAGAAGGAACCAAGTGTACAACTGGAGATTAAAGTAAAAAATGTAGAAAAATGTTTGTGCACTTAAACTTAAATGTTAAATTTTGAGTTCACAGCTTTCTTGAGGACTGAAAAAAATGTAATCTAAAATTCAAATGCACAGTATTATGTATATATTACTGTAAATCCTCACAGCTGATAGAGACAGAGAAAAAGAGTGAAAGAGAGATAAAAGGAGAGAGAGGAGGAGGGACACAGAGTGGAGGGTGTGGTATTTGAACAATTTTTATTCTGTGTTACAGGTTTGTGCGTATGTAACGGGCTCCCTTTTTACTTTATTTTTCATCTTCTGGTGCATTAAGAATTTAGTGAGTAAAGGTTCTTCTTTTGAATAGACTATTGCAAAACAGTCCTTCTAATGTGATTGCTTTAGTAGGGTAGAAGGGCACAGGATGTAAAACAGGTTCAAATCAAAATAGTGCATCTTTTTAATGTCAAAAGTACTCACTATAGTATACTCCTTTAAATCAGAAATGTATTATTTGCCTGAAACTTATGAATAGTCATCTTACTACTTACCTCTGATTACAAATAAAGTTGATATCAGAAAAAAAGCATTATAGTGAGCTTCGGAGTCTTGTGCTTGTTGTTTTGCTAATCTAAATGCATTGTACAAGATAAACTCACAAAAGGATTACTTCTCACCTTTTCAGATGTGATGTTTCTCAAAGTCTGACATCATGGCCGCTGAACCTGGTAACTACATTATATTTTACTCCAAGCCTCCAGAAATTAATATAAAGCTGTGTGATTCTAACATTTAACTAAGATTTGAGCAGAAGCAATTATCATGCTTTTCAAATGGTTCTCCTGCTCATTTTGTTATATTTTATTTGTATTATTTATTATGTTTTGCAGATGTGTCACGGAAGCGTAGCAATAGTTTTGACACGTTACCACCTAACAGTAAGTATACAAACTGTAGATATATATATATATAAAAAAAAGAAATATTATGGCAGGTAGCATGTTGTGTTGAGACATAATTTAAAGTAAAAATCCTACATGTGGCCCCTCAAAATGGAATGTAGTAAACTGTATTGTTAAATATCTCTATGATGAGCCGAATGTGGCTACATGCCTGTCTGCCACTCCTAACCCCAGTGTCAGTTTATCTCTCTGACATTCTTAAGGCTGCATAGTTGGAGATAGAGGTATGTCCTCATCAACGTTTTTGTTTGTCGAGAATGTGTGTGCCAATATTCCATGGTCTGTGACAGTGGTTCTCAAACTGTGGTACGCGAGGTGATGTACCACAGTTGACGTGGTGGCCTTTTGGAAAGAGATAACAAGAAAGTCATATTAAAAGCTTAAAAGCACGAGAAGTATGATTTTGCAAGTTTGTCGTTGATATCTCTCCAAGTCCTAAGTAAAACCGTGACAGATTTTTATTGTATCAGGTTCTGCTAAATGTGGCAGACTTCCTGACTTCCTTTGGGGCCAAGCCATAATAGCCATAATAATCTTTTACTTGTCCTGACAGAGTCTGTGTTCCAAGTTTCATCTCTATGTAGCAAAAAGTGAATCCTCCGCTCCCATTGGTGTAATGTAATTACAGTCATCTGACACATCCAGGGTATATACAGGGAGCATCAAATATTACAGATTATGATTGTGATTATCAATATATGTTTATTCTAATAGTCAAATAGTCACAGTTATTCAGATTAATTGTTGCCGCCTTAATTTTAAGTAATACCAAAACTGAACCTTAAAGAAAATTAATTGTTGTGCTCAATGATTAAAAGCAAAAGAACACTGACATAGGCCAGGAAATAAAAAACCTCATCAAATCAAATTTTATTTGTATACCGCTTTACAACCATAACAGCTAAACCAAAGTGCAAATCCAAAAACAACTTAAAGTCATAGCCTAAATAAAGCAATAATAATGAATATCGCCGCAAGCTGCAATGATTGCCCCTCACCTCACTGCCAAATGCTTCACAGATGGGGACTTTTTTTTACGAAGTCCAATATTTGTTATGATTATCAGGGGGGTATTATGCAAAATGTACTTTTTACCTTTCTTCCACCTCATCAAAAAACATGCCTGGAGTGGTTTTATTTCATCCTTGCTTGTTTGAGTATTTTAGCAACCTCTCCCAGGCCAGATTCAAACCTTCCTTATGAGTAGCTGTAAGATTTGTCCAATGCCCACAAACCTACATCACCTAATGCTCTTACACAACAGTTCTCCATAAATATACAAAGTATGATACAAAACAATACACTAGAGCTTTACAAACCTGATGCAATGTGCAGTAGTTTCATTGGTGGAACATGCGGCAGTTGTGTTGTGATACCACTGTGAAGAGGAAGTGGTTTTTGATGCAGAGCGTCAAAAATGAAAGTGACACTACACTTATAAAACATGTTAATAGTTTGTATCTGGCAAATATATAGCATTTTCAAAACAATAAAAGATAACACAGTGTTCTAAATATGTGTTAGCAGTTAATACCCCAGAGAAGTAAAACATCTCCTCTTTAATGTGCTTGTTGGTGTAAGATTTGTTATTAACTAATTATTTATTTCTCATTACATATCAGCAATAGATTCAGATTACACATGCATTTTCAATACAAGTTTTGCTTATATGAACCACAAGCTTGTATTGGTTGGTTATTAAACTTACTTAGATATGTTTTGATAGTGAAGATGTTATTTTAAGTTACAGATCTCAAGGAGATTATATGCATCAAGTTTTTGGTTTTATCCCAATATTTAATGTATGTAATATGTAGAAGTTAAACAATTAAAAATAAACTTTCTAAATGGACAATTTTTTCTCCAAGTTCATAAATAATGTAATTAATCAAGATTATGTGCAATTAATAACTGTCAGTTAATAGCAATGATTAGTCGCAGTTATTAAGAAGCACGCTAACCACTGTTAGGTGTTAGATGAGTAAATGTTTATAATACACAAGAATCTTGTGCTACCGTCCAACTAAATAATTAGTTCAAGAAACACTGGCTGCAGTAGTAAATATTTAAGTATATTTTGTTTTACCGGGGGTTTTCATGAAGTGAAGCACCCTGAGATGGCGCTGAGTTACCGTAACAAGCTCTTGGATACAAACCTGGTTGGGACCAGGCTCTTAAGATTATTTTAGCTTTGTCTCCAAGAATGACAAAAATGACTTGTATCCTCTGTTTGGAAGAATTTACATCTTTTTACTTATCTGACTCCTTTAATTTAACATTTGTTTTCCACCTCTACTCAAAAACAGTACTAAGCCTTTTCCACCTTCTTTAAGAGAAGTACTTAATTGTTCTTTATTACCTTAAACTCTTTCCTCCAAGTGCTTGTTAATGGAGAAGGATTCACAGGACAAAAATAGTTCAATTCACTTCTATTTATTGAATACCCTGCAAAATACTCTTGAGTAACAAAACAAAAGGGTCTGACTAACTGTCCCTGATGTAATACAAAACCTGGGATCTGGCCAGGTGCTCCGCTCTCGAACCCCACTTTCTGGCTCCTGAACCCTTTTATAGTTGAGGCTCTTCCTAGTCTAAACATTGAGTAGTCTTGCCTAATCTGGTTGCAGTCAGGCGTTGTCTTCTCCTATTGGTCCAACTCTGGTTTCGGTGATTGCTTCCTCTTGTTCATCCACAGTTCATCCACACTCACATGTCATCATCATCTATCTGCTCATTCACACACACACACACACACACACACACACACACTTGAAAGAGGAACATGTTGCCTAAAATGGGAGTTGTTTATCACTCGTATTAGAGCTAATTCAGCATCTGTGTTATCCACAACTGCCTGGATCACTTAACTGTCACTTGTCTATTTATAATTATGAATATTAAAAGTAGTGTTACTGCACTATATATCTTACCCCCCTGGATACAGTAAAAAGTTTTAGACTTCAATGACATTTCAGAAATAAGAATATAGGACTGTTTAGTTTGTTACAAGTAACATAATGTCAAAGATGTCAAAGAGACCTGAACAGGCCCTGTAGGAGTAGTTATTTATAACTGTCACACTTTTAGTGTTCTTTTGACAAATATGTAATTGTATGTTTTCAGTGACTGAGCTGACGGTGGTTCTCCTCGGGAACAGCTGGTTTCAGAGGAGCTCTGTGGGAAACCTGTTGCTGAATGAGACAAAGTTTGACGCAAAGAAAGAATCTGAAAGTCCTGAGAGACAAAGTGGAGAACTTCAAGAGAAGAAAATATCTGTCATTAATTCCCCAGACCTGTTCAAGCCCGGCCTTTCTGAAGTCCAACTCACAGAGCTGGTCAAACAGATAGCTGATGCCTGTGACTCTGGTCCTCATCTGTTCCTGCTGATTCTACAGCCTGAAGACTTCACTGAGAAACACAAAACCATACTAGAGTCAGTCCTGAGGAGCTTCAGTGACCAGGCCTATGACCACTCTCTAGTCCTGATGTCCACGCTCAGAGACAAGACTCTAGGCGACATAGAGAAGTACATGGACGAGCCACATTTAAGTGACATGATCATCAAATGCAGATATGAATATCTTTGGATAAATATTACTGATGTAGACAAAAAACTAAACTTCAATCATAAAAACTTGTTAACAAGAATAATCAAAATAGTGAAAGAACAGAATGTACAACCTCTGCGCTATGAACCATCCAAGGACCCTGAGCCTGCGCCGCTGGCACCCACTGTGAAGTCACTCGTTGCAAGAGTAAAAAAGGCCGGTAAGAGAATACTTTAGTAAAATGTAAATGTAATGTGAAGTACTCAGCCTCTAATTATAGTACAATAAATATTCTGTTGTAGGAATCATTGCACATCTTTGATGGAATAAAAGTAAGTCACCATCACCACACAGTAACTCAAGGAAATACTGTATATAAGTGAGCATCACAAATTACATATTATATTTATGCATTTGTTTATCTATTTATTTACAGCCTTCACTATTATGCTGTTTGGAAAAAGTGATAACAAAATGACCAAGTTCTCAAACTTCATTACTGGTCATACTGATGCAAAAAACAGTGTAAAAAACGCTGGGTGGTGGAGAGGGTACCAGCTGACAGTAGTGAGGACCCCAGGCCTGTCCAGTCTCTCTGTGAAGAATGTGGGAGAAGAAATGCAGAGATGTGTGTCTTTGTGTTCTCCAGCACCCAATGTCCTGCTGCTGTTAGTGAAACCTTCTAACTTCACTGAAAGTGACAGAAACAAACTTAAGTCCATTATAAACTGTTTTGGTCCAGATGCTTTTAAACACTCCATGGTTATTCTCACTCACAAAGACAATGATAAGAACACATGCGTTGAAGGTCTCATTGGTGACTGTGAAGGAAAACAATATAATATGTCAGAAAAAAATCTTAATCAATTATTGGGAAAGATTCAGCACTTTGTAGATAAGGACAAGTCATTCCTCACCTTCACTGAAACGAAGAGACCAGCTCTGAACCTGGTGCTGTGTGGGAGATCCAGAGCATGGAAGACCTCAGTATCTCAGGCCATTTTAGGGCAAGCAGATGTCCCTGCAGCCAGCAGCTCAGGGCAGTGTGTTAAACATGAGTTGGAGGTGTGTGGGCGTGTGGTATCTCTAGTGGAACTGCCAGCTCTGTCTGGAAAACCTCCAGAGGTAGTGATGCAGCAGTGCCTCCACTACATCTCCCTCTGTGCTCCGGAGGGAGTCCATGTCTTCATCCTGGTCCTACCTGTGGGTCCCCTCACTGACGAAGACAAGGTTGAACTGAAGATGATCCAGGACACACTCAGCCCTCGCTCCCAGCTCTTCTCGATGGTTCTGTTTGCTGTGGACTCAACTGATCCAGCTGTGGTCAACTTTGTGACAGGAGACAGTGACGTTCAGAAGTTGTATGAGCCTTGTGAAGGACGATACTTCATCTTCAACACCAGGGAGCAGCAGCAAGTCTCTAAGCTCTTGGATCATGCAGAGGCTCTAAGGGCCAAGAATGCACCAAATGCATTCACGACTGAGACACTGGTGCAAGGCCAGTTTGAGAAGGTAATGACCCAACAACAGGAGATACAGGATTTGAGGTCCAGGAACATTTTCACAAGTAAGTGTATGCATTCAATTTAAGTAACATGTATATTGCATAATGTTTTCCTTCATTTTCTAATGAATATTTTAATTTATTTAATTATTATTTTTATTTTATAGGCAAAAATAACCAGCACTCTGACTGCATAAGGATTGTGCTAATAGGAAAAACTGGCTGTGGAAAAAGCTCTTCGGGGAACACCATTCTGGGAGGGAAAAAGTTTAATGTTGAACTTAGTCGAAATTCAGTCACTAAACGATGCCAAAAAGTCAGTGCACAGGTTGATGGACGTTGTGTTGCGGTGGTGGACACTCCTGGATTATTTGATACAAACTTGCTTCATGAGGAGATCAATAGGGAAATGGTGAAATGCATCAGTCTGCTGGCTCCTGGACCACACGTCTTTCTGTTAGTCATAAAAATTGACCGATTTACAGCAGAAGAGAGAGAAGCAATACAGCTTATAAAGAAAGGCTTTGGGGAAGATGCTGATCAGTTTACAATTATTCTTTTCACTCATGGTGATAAATTGGAAAAACATGATATGTCCATTGAAAAGTACATAAAGGGAGAAGATTACGATTCCTTTAATCAGCTGCTCTCTGAGTGTGGGAACAGGTACCACGTGTTTAACAACTGGAACGAGACAAACCACAGTCAGGTCAGTGAGTTGCTTCAGAAGATCGACATCATGGTGAAGGAGAACGGAGGAAGCTACTACACCAACAACATGCTGAAAAAGGCTGAGGCTGCCATCAACAAAGAAACAGAGAGACTGCTCCAAGAAAAGGACCAAGAGATGAGAAAAGAGAGGGAGGAGATAGAAAGAAAATATAAACAGGCTATGGAAGAATTAAAACTGAAATTGGAGAAACAAAAGGAAGACTCTGAAATGGAGAAATTACAAAGAGAACAACTCGAGGGAAAGATTAAAGAGGCGAAAGAGCAACAGATGAGAGAGCAAGAAAGAAGAGAAGAGGAGGAGAGAAAGAGGAGGGAACAAGATGAGTTAAAGCGTCAGGAATTGGAACAGAGATATAAAGAACAGGAGGAAAGAATAAAATTAGAAGAAAAGTCAAACAAAACAATTGAATTCAAACTCCAGGAGAACAGAAGGCAGATAGAAAAGGAGAAAGAGCAGTGGGAAAAAGAAAAGAAAGAATGGTGGGAACAACGACATTTGGAAGACGAAGAGAGACGACAAGCAGAACGGCTAAAACAGAAAGAATATGATCACGAAAGAGAGGAGTTAAATAAACGACTGGAAAAAGAACAACTCATGCGTGAACAACAGGAGAAAAAGATGAAGGAGTTACAGGACGAGTATCAAAGAAAACTAGAAGAAATGGAGAAGGAAAAGGATCAGTACAAAGAGGAGGCCAGAACAAAAGCTGAAGAATTCAATGAC